>NC_080720.1:13965851-14233351 GCF_019097595.1 Hemibagrus wyckioides
GCGCTCTATTAAAGGTTTCTATAAAGGCATTTCTATAAAGGCCTTTATAGGGGCATAAATATACATAGTGAGAGGGTCATCCTGCACACAGTTTTTCATAATGACATACAGAGAAATCTTATTATTTTGTGCTGGTTGTGAGTTTTCTCAGCATGTACTACTTGAAGTTAATGATTTTGAATATAGAAATGTTGCTATGTACTGCATAATAAAGTTTATTCTTACTACCTAAATACCCTATAAGATTCACACCTGCAAATGTAGCCATAAAAACCTTCTCTACTTAAAAACAACACTGTTACTTCTAAACAACTGAAAGGTACATCTTACTACATACTGGACTAGTACTTATACTGTTACTGTCAGTTACAACTCTTATTTGTTGTATATTATTATATATATTTGTTATATATTATTTATTTTTGAGTATTTCATATTAAAGAATTCTAGGAGAAAATACTAATCCCTGCCCACGAACTGGTAGGGTGGGTATAGGGTGAAAGAGAGAAGAGAGAAAAGAAATGTTCCTTATTTTTTGTCAATTCCTAAGTAATTGAAACTTCACACAATGTTCATGATATTTGTGTAACAATTAATATTACTGTAATATCCCAACACTTCACGAGAGAGCTTTAGATTAGTTGAAAGATTTAAGAAATACCTAATTATGCTGATATGATTTAGTGTTTTGGGATGGAGTATCGGCTATGTATTGGCAAAAAAAAAGGCTGGTATTGAGCAGGGTCAGTGAGGACATTCTCTCTCTCTCTCTCTCTCTCTCTCTCTCTCCCCAAACCCCCCCAACCCCCCACCCCTCTCTCTTCCTTTCTTTCTGTTCTGTGCTTGGCAGCATCACTGATGATGGAGGCTGTTTTGTATGATGGAGAAAGTTAGAAAAGCATTTAGCCTTTAAAAGGGCCATTTGGAGCTTAAAACCCAGCCTGTGAGATCATAAAAATAACATGTTGCATAACCTGCACTTTTTAGGGCTTTAACCTCATTTATCATGTGTTTTTATTTTGAGCAACATCTTATATGACTCAGTCTGAGCTAAATGATTTGTTTTCGGATGCAGGACATCTGTTCTGTCTTATGTGCAATGCTTCCTTTGTATCTGTATACATCAGTCAATGCATTATTTATTGAGTACTATGTAAGACTTTTTCTCTCACTCTCTCTCTCTCTCTGTGTATGAGGATTTCCTCTGTATATTACAGCAGTGTTTCCCAGTCCAATCCTTGGGGACAACCTGAAGCTCTACATTTTTGCTCTTTATCAGCTTTTCGGTATTCCTTATGAACAAAGCAGTGAAGAAAATTACTTGTTATACAGTAGCTATGACCGGAGCATAGAGTTGAAACCCTTTGGTATAGAAAGTCTGTTAGGAGATTCAGTCTTTTTATGCACACAGGCTCTGGGAAGCGGAACAGTTCTCATGTGGCTTGTGTTTGGTCTTGTATTCATGCTGATGCTGATGCTGGTTCACTAGTTGGTTCGTAGTGGAAACTCTTAAGGGTGAATCATTTTCTGATTAAAGAAGCAGGGTATGCATACATGTTGTTTTTCTAGTTAAATTACTCAGTGACATTGTGAATGTCTTATTACTAGTCTCAGACTAGTCCATTTAACCCTATGACGGTATTACCAATCTCTCTGTTGTGACTCTGTTATTACATAAACCTAATTGTTAATGATTGCAAATAAAGGAAAAGTACTTTTTACTCTCATCTTGGATTTTATGTGGCGACTTCACACTGAATTACATTTGGATGATACCCACCCTGTCGTATCCCCTTGAAGGCTTCTCTGAAATGTTTGCTGCTCAAACTCATCATATTTTTTTGTCTTGCAGGTAAATGGAACGGAAGCTGATTACGAATATGAAGAAATTACACTTGAACGAGTAAGTCTTGTGTACTCTCCTTCCTTTTCTACTACAGCTTGTTTAATTGCTTAGTCACTTTGAAATCATATGCTATGCATTCCAAGTTAGGAAACGTTCCCATGTAGACATTTTACTGAAGATTTGCGGAGACATGAGATACGAGACATAGCCATGATATGAGACGTAGCCTTAATCATGAGACATGATTATACTGACATTATATAGTAATGCAAATGAATATGATTTTTCAATTATTTTCACTGTCATACATGTATTTCTTAGCAACATTATTAATGTGAAATGTATAACAGTAGATTGTGCCTTAAATCATTAAATAATAAATTAGTGTCATCATCTCTTCCACTGATCTTTGACTTTCACCTGAAATGCACAAGCATGTCACACTTACCTTTAACCGTACAGGTCAGAAAATCAATCATTTGTGTATTTCGTCATTCCTCTGAAATTAATTTCTGGTAAATAAATAAATAAATAAACTTGCAACATGCTTCTGAATCGATTTTTGATGCGAGCATGACTTACATCAGGCACTGCACAGGGGCTAACAGATGCATAGAGTGTGAATTAAATTGCATTTTAAAAATTTTCAACATTTTACTCATTAACTACATTTAATGCGTCTTAATTGTTTGTTAATAAACTAATTGCTTAGCTATAATTAATAAAGAAAGAATGCACACCTAAGTCAAACAAAAGAAATGAATTGAGGATTTGATGAAGGAATATAATCTCTGAAAAAAATCAAACATGCAGATCAGGTGGTCCACTGTGGCAACCCCAAACAGGGAGCAGCCGAAGAGCAACGACAAACAATGGCATGACATATCAATAGTTTTTGGATGTTGTGGAACATATGTGAAACACATTAGTTCCTATGATTATTCTTTCTTTCTCTCTCAAAGTTAAGAAGCCAAAAAATGCTGTTTGTTATGCAACTTATGTTATCAAGACACTTGAAAAGCTCTGAAGTTCTGACACAGACCCTAGTCTGTATGTATGTATATATGTATGTAAGTATGTGTGTATAAATGCTGATGCAGTATAACTGTCTTGCTGCTGTACTCAGACTCAGTGACTGAGTTTGGCTGTTCCTCGCCCAGTGTTAAGCCTCATACATAGCTGGTTCTAATTCAGTTAATGACTGGGTTTCAGCCTACATGTGAGACTGATGATCATTATCTACTGCTTCATATATTTGGTTAATCATACACCTGACACTGATCTTTACATACTGTACCTATAAGAAGACATTTATGATATGGTTAATAGGAGTCTTAGATTACATGGAGAGGTCACCAAGTGCCTGGGAAAAATCTGTTACTATAGAAACGACATATTAGATTAGGCATCTGTCATGTTATTACACAAAAAAGATTTGAGAATTCAACAATGCTATAGTATAATGATTTTATAGTGACTTCGTTTTTATATGCTGAAATTTAAATGCTCTAAAAGTATACTCTACAGTCTGACTTAACTTCTAGACAGTCTACACTGCTGCCTGCATAACTTAAATCACATGTCAGGTCATAATTTAATTTAGGAAACAGTGGAACTGAAATAGATCAGTTTAAGTTGTACAAATACGCACAATACAGCTAGAGGTTTTAAACAGTGATGTTGTTTGCACATATTCAAGCTCGAGTCTGTTTTTATTTTATTGTGTCTTCTACAGAATTGTATTCCAGTGTTTATGCTCATTTTTGCTCTTTGTTTTTTTCTCTCTCTAGGGAAACTCCGGTCTGGGTTTCAGTATTGCAGGCGGCACTGATAATCCCCACATCGGTGAAGACCCAAGCATTTTTATCACCAAGATTATCCCGGGTGGAGCTGCTGCTCAGGACGGCAGGCTCAGGTCAGGCAGCATATCTGGATCTGCGCACACTACACCTATAAACCGATCAGGCATAACATTATGAGCAGTGACAGGTGAAGTGAATAACATCATGGCACCTGTTAGTGGGTGGGATATATTAGGCAGCAAGTGAACCTTTTGTCCTCAAAGTCGATGTGTTAGAATCAGGAAAAATGGGCAAGCGTAAGGATTTGAGGGAGTTTGACACGGGCCAGCAAATTTTATTGCAGCTGTTTTTACAGCTATTTTGCCAGCAGAAGGGGGACAACCACTATATTATATAAATAAAATATGGGTATTAATATTATGCCTGATTGGTGTATATACCTAATATATACAATTATAGCTGTCTTTTGGTCCACCTTTCTGTAGGAGTAGGAGAGATGTGTCAAACTTTCTGTGGGATTGGGCAGGTTTGGTCAAATTTTGTGTAGGAGCAGGCACGATTGGTCAAGAATGTCTGTAGGTGCAAGTGGGATTTATCAAACTTTCTGTAAGATCACAAGGGATTGATACAAGTTTTTACAGAGGCAGGAAGGTTTGTTGAAATTTGTGCAGGCTTGGGATTAGCCAGACGCACTGTGGGAGCAGGCAGGATTCTTATACAAGCAGACGAGTCCTGCTCATAACTTTACCTATCCTGACTGGAGGCTGTTTACCCTTGCTCCACCCTTGTGCTCATCTTGTGCAGGGTAAATGACTGTATCCTGCGAGTAAACGATGTAAATGTGAGAGACGTCACTCACAGTAGAGCCGTGGAAGCTCTGAAGGAGGCAGGCTGTATCGTCAGGCTATATGTCAGAAGAAGAAAGCCCAGCTCTGAAAAAATCGTGGACATAAAACTTGTCAAAGGTCCCAAAGGTAAAACCATTCATTTCTATTGTATAATCAAATACTGTATCAGCCTGTGTTAGGAAGTAAGTTATGACTCATGTACTTAAGCATTTCATTTTCATTGTGCATACTGTCAAGCTTGTGAAGGGCATCTTTTGTCTGAAATTTCCTTTTTAAAATGAGACTTTTCTGGGTATAAATATTGTAATACTTCTTTCACCTTTCTGGGCTTTTTGATCCTCAGGTTTAGGCTTCAGTATTGCTGGTGGAGTGGGAAATCAGCACATTCCGGGAGACAACAGTATCTATGTCACCAAAATCATTGAGGGAGGAGCTGCCCACAAAGACGGACGACTCCAGATCGGGGATAAACTTGTCGCTGTATGTTTGTTTTTCCACACAATCATATAATTGAGTTCCTTCTAAGTTTGGATCACTTTAACCCATATAAGCATAATAAATGACTCAGTTATACTTGTTTGAAGAACGTGGGTGTGTGTATTTGTGTGTGTGTTGGATGCAGGTAAATGTTGTTTGCCTTGAAGAGGTGACTCATGAGGACGCTGTGGCAGCCTTGAAAAACACAAGTGATGTAGTCTTCTTAAAAGTGGCAAAACCCACCAGTGTGTTCATGAACGACAGCTACGCTCCCCCTGACGTCACCAACTGTGAGTGTGTTCACACACGCCTTTATATTTCTTTGACCCCATCTTCAGAATGTCTAACATACGCCCTTGGGTTTTATGCAAGACACATCACCTAAATCAACTAGAAAACAAAGCTATTCTACATCCTGTCAGATCCTGGAGCCTCCAGTGGAAGTGTGAATTCTACAGATTGGTCATTTCTAGATTGCTGCCTTTTATCAAAGCAGCATGCTGATGAAGTGATGCTCTGAGATTTTCACACAGAACATGGCACTTGTGACTAATCTCTAAAGCTACTAATACTCAGACATGAACACAGAGTCACTGCTCGAGTTATATATATATATATATATATATATGAAAGCCGCTTCTCATGTTGTATCAGTCTGTTGTACAGGTTAAGTGGCTTGCGTGTGGTATAAAACATGGCAGAGTGTGCTCTTTTAGGAAAATAATCAAAGATAGGGTGCTGTGATATGAAGTGGAGGGCTCCCAAAGTTAATTATTTTTCAGTAACAGCTTTGGTTTTATTAACAGTTCTTTGTTTATTAACGAGTGTTAAAGAGTGTGTTTATAGTCACATTTAATCCTTCGGGTGTGAAAAAAAAAGTTCCTGTTATAACATCTATAAACGGTTCTTCTGCCTCCTTTTTTTATACTTGTCTTGAAGTTTATATGATAAAAAAGTGCTGCTTGTTATACTGTATATAGAACCCACATCCCTTCATCCAATGGATTAAGCACATTAAAATAAACCTGTGCTTTGCTGCTGTTGTTAAAAGGAATCAACTTCTTCTGACCAATCCGAATCAAGGTTCTAACAGTGCTGTGGTCTAGGTTAGTTATAAATAATATCCAGTTCATCACCTGAATGATTCTTTGCATTGTGCTCAGGGGCAACTAATCCATTCCCCAGGCTATTTTAGGATGAAGGTGTTAAAATAAATATGGCCTCGCCAAGCAATGGAAGTGCTCCAGTTCCCCAGGGCTCACCCTTGGTTCTAAAGCCAGCCAAAACCAGCGGTGCAGAGCGTTTTATTCTGAATGCCCCAAGAATTGATTTACACTGTTACAAAAGTGCTGAGTGATGGTAATCGATGATACAGAGTCTCACTGGTCTTTGAACATTAGCATAGGACTGAACTCACATTCAAGCTTAAAGGCATGAAGGGCAAAAGTAAATTTAATCAAGAGGAGGAGAAAAAAAAAACTTGGTCAGCCACACCCCCAAGTGATCTGATGTAACACCCAGTATATAGAGTCAGTGCAGTGCGTGTGGTGAGAAGATGAGAGGAGCTAACTGTCTTAATCGCTCTTCTGACTAAGCATGACGTTTCTTCCAGTTAACAGTGCCAAGCTTCTTCTTCTTCTTGGAAAGCTTAAACTGATGGATTTTATTTTGGCTTTAGTGTTTTAGTGCCATTGATACTATCCAATCACATTTTAGCCCATCTCTCTCGGGGGTGATGCTGTCCCTCTACATGAGCGGTTTTATGAGGTTTTAAGAGAATGGGCTTGCTCCTGTGTTTTCAGTCAGTACACGGTGTGTAGAGAGGAGAAAAAGAGTCACATTTCACTGCGGGAATGGAAGCAGATAGAGACACACCCTTTCTGTGAGCATTCAAGGTGTTTTTAGTTTAAGCAGATTACTTTCGCTTACATGTACAGCTATAAAATATTTTTATCATTTATTTTATGTCCTTACAAGTGGAGAAGGTGGACTTTAAGCCTGACTTGACTTGATTTATAGGGTAAAACATTTCAATATATTGAGGGAATAATATAACAGTATAATTCAGTGTAACATATACAGTATGTACTCTCACCATCCAGTTTGTAAGGAACACCTGTGGACCTCCTCATTTATAAACCAAGTAGAACAATGCAGAAAATCATACACAAGTTTGGAGCTTTAGTTATTGTTCACATGAAACATCAGACCAGGGAAAAATCTTGATCTCTGTGACTTTAACCATAACATGGCTGAAATACTTTGTTGATCAGAGTGATCAGAGGAAAATAACCAGACTTGTCTGAGCTGACAGGAAGTCTATAGTAACTCAAATGTTCATTCCTTACAGCCGATGGGAGCAGAAACGCAAACAGCAGAGGATCACATCATGCCTGTCAGTCAAGCACAGGTATCTGATGCTGTCATGGTCACAGATTCACCCAAACTGGACAGATTTGATTTTTTTTTTTTTTTATAATTTTCATCTGTTCTCAGACCTGTTCTTGGCAGACAGGAGTGGAACCTGATGTGTTCTTCTGCTGTTGTGCCACACCTATCTCATGGGTTATGGTTTTGTACATAATGAGATGCTTTTCCTCTCACCACAGTTGTAAATAGTGATCATTTGAAGTACTATATACTTCCTGGCTCCTTGAACCAATCTGGCCATTTTCATCTGAAAGCTCTTATAAATAAAGCATTTCCAACCACAGAAATGTTGCTCACTCAGTTTGTTTTGATTTTTGCACCAAAGACTTGTGTATGAAATTCTCAGGAGATCAGCAATTAATGAAATATCAGACCAGCCCTTCCGGTTCCAACATCTCTGCCGCGATCGGAGTCACTGATCACACGATTTTTCTTCATTCTGATGTTTGATGTGAATGTTAACAGAAGCTCTTGACCTGTATCTGCATGGTTCTGTATTGTACTGCTGCCTCATGATTGGCTGATTAGATAACTGCAAAAATCATTAGGTGTACAGGTGTTCCTACTAAAATGCACAGTGAAATGAAAATCTACAGCTTGGATGAAATCACCTCCCATTTTTAGCAGATTTTAGCGATGTTAGCAAATTAGCTGAGATGATCTCTGAGTTTACATTTAAAACAGTGGCTTAATGCTTTGAATATTTTTCAGCTTATTCCCAGCACATGGAGAATCATATCAGCTCCCCAAGTTATCTGAGCCAGCCCACAACCCCAGCCACACCTTCACGCTTCTCCCCCATCTCCAGAGGCTTGCTGGGAGATGACGAGATCACAAGGTGCCCCTCTTCTCTCTTCATGTTATATGAGTTGCTCTTGTCTTGCCTCTCAGCTTTAACTTATGCATGTTATGCTTGCTTCCTCACTATGAATTTATTGAAATGACCCCCGGTAATTCAAGTTTGACTCGACACGGCTCGTAAAATGTGTTCCTCCTGCCCTTCAGCTGTGACTTGGGTGCTGTATAGCAAGACGTGTTTTCTTTCTATGCTCACTCTCTGTCTCTCTCTCTCTCTCTCTCTCTCTCTCTCTCTGTCTTTCTCTTGTACTCTCTGTCTCAGTCACTCTGTCTCTTTGTCTATGTCTCTGTCTCTCTCTGTCTCTGTCACTTTGTGTCTATGTCTCTATCTCTGTCTCTGTCACTCTGTCTCTTTGTCTATGTCTCTGTCTCTCTCTGTCTCTGTCACTCTGTGTCTATGTCTCTGTCTCTCTCTCTGTCTCTGTCACTCTGTCTCTGTCTATGTCTCTGTCTCTCTCTGTCTCTGTCACTCTGTGTCTATGTCTCTGTCTCTCTCTCTGTCTCTGTCACTCTTTGTCTCTGTCTCTGTCACTCTGTCTCTTTGTCTATGTCTCTGTCTCTCTCTGTCTCTTTGTCTATGTCTCTGTCTCTCTCTGTCACTCTGTCTCTTTGTCTATGTCTCTGTCTGTCTCTGGCACTCTCTCTCTTTGTCTATGTCTCTGTCTCTCTCTCTGTCTTTATCATGCTGTCTCTTTCTCTGCCCCCCCCTCTGTCTTTCTCTTGTACTCTCTGTCTCAGTCACTCTGTCTCTTTGTCTATGTCTCTGTCACTCTGTCTCTTTCTCTATGTCTCTGTCTCTCTCTGTCTCTGTCTCTTTGTCTATGTCTCTGTCTCTCTGTCTCTGTCACTCTGTCTCTTTGTCTATGTCTCTGTCACTATGTCTCTGTCTCTCTCTGTCTCTGTCACTCTGTCTCTTTGTCTATGTCTCTCTCTCTCTGTCTCTCTCTGTCTCAGTCACTCTGTCTCTTTGTCTATGTCTCTGTCTCTCTCTCTGTCTTTATTACGCTGTCTCTTTCTCTGCCCCCCCCCACTCACTCTTTTTCCATCTTTCTTGTTTTGTCCATCAGTCTTTATCTGCTCCCTCTCTGTCAGGCAGCTTTTTAAATCAGTACAGATATCTAGCGACTATGGGGCGTGAAGATGCTGGTATCTCTCTTTCTCTGTCAGAATGAAGCTGTCCAAGGTCATTAGTGCTCTCAGCTTGCACTTTATCACTGTCTAGTGGACCTCACTGCTCTCTGTTGCATGCTGGTGTAGTGTATTTAAACAGCCATACATACATATTTTATAAATATAGTGGCCTTTACTACAAATTTATCATGAAAACGGCTTATTTGTACTGACTGTAATGCAGATTCATTGTAAAACACAACACACCACATATTAACTAGGCATAGGTTCGTTTTAACTGTTGCTTATTTCTAGACATTTTTATACATAGACAAATAATTGAATATAAATTTTGTGTTAATGCTACTATTTGCTTAACATTAGTCTTGTCTCTATGTTCAAGATGCCACTTTCTTAGAAATCTATTCTAACAATAATATTTGAATGTTATGTCAGTCTACATGGTCTGCTTATACACATTGTACCCTGTTAGACAAAATTCAATTGAATTTTTAAATATGAGATATGTTCACGTTCATCCATATTTAATTTGGGGGAGATTTCCCCCCTGTTAGACCTGTACTTCATAAACAGGGGAAATAAATCTTTTCCTACACAATACATTCATATAAATTCATTTACAGTGTCCAATATCTATTTAGGTTTAGTGCTTTATGGTAAAGACAGTAAAAGTCTTTAAACATGTATAAGTCTGTAAGGCACTGCATATGAGGAATGAATCATGAGTAAAGCACAAGGGGTTTTGCTTGCTATAGTAGGTACTAAAGAATCGAGGGATTATGTTATCATTGTGTAACTTAATGACTAATTTACTGTAAAGAATTGATTAAAGGTTCATTAGGAATATATTATGAAAAAATTTGAACTGTGTATAACTTTGATTCTCTGGTTTTGTTGTAACTTTCAATATAGACTGTAAGCACATGATGGTGGGTTTACTTATTGCATTTAAGGATGCCGTGAGAATGTCTCTTTGTGAGCTTGAATTTAAGTACAGCATATTATTTTAGAGTGTACTATAACTATTCACGCCTCTCTTTTTTTTATTATGAGCTGCTAGTCAGCATGGTCACAGATGGCTGAGCTGTGTTTGTTCTGGTGAGGGTAGGGGGGCTGGGGACGGGTCATATCAAACACTCTGCTTTACCATCCTTTAATCCACTTTAATGGAGGGATTTGTTATAGGAAACGTGCCGTCATTTAATATGTCACACATTTAAATTAAATAAAAAAACCCATCTATTGCACTACATTATTCCAACCGGTACATGAAAATCAAAAGCTTTGAACTCCAGACTTCAGAGAGCAGGCACACCATTAAGGTGTGTTATATAAGGACATACATTCAATTCTTTGCACCAAGGTTGCACTTCTGTTTATGGAAATTGTTTTCATGGTGGATATTGGAATCGAGTGTGTTGGAAGGAGATTGTACAAAGTCATGGGGTTGTACTGCCACCTAGAGGCTCAGACAGAACAATTCTCCATTCAGCTCTAACTGTAGTTATTTATCTCGTTCTTTCATAAAGATTTGTGGTTTCTGGTTAATTATAGGATATTCAAGGGGAAAGGGGGAAAGTATTTCTTTTTGCAGTCCAATTAAATCATGTTAAAGCTGCATGGCTGTATAGTTTATGTAGTGAATGTCCAGCAGAGGGAGACATATCCATTGACAAAACACAAATATCCACATTTTATCAAAATACATTTTTAAGGCAAGGGCTGTGTTTACCTGTGTGTATTTCTATATATATTATAGCTATATAAGCTACAGATATGTCCAAAGGACTTGTAATGGGGCAAACACCCATATTGCTCAAATGAAGCTTTATAAGAATTAAAGTCTAAAGATTATAACATACTGTTACAAATGACACACTGACACTAAACTGTGTTACTTGCATTTTACTACTTGGTGACTGTCTGCACAATAATCTTTGTTATTTGATACTTTTATAATACCTATAATACCAATAGTACTTGCTATTCTTGACTATATATACTCACTATATTTGATTATTTAACAGCAAATCAAGCACTTCCTTGTTAAAAAAATTATGTTTAAGTTTACATGTACTCCAGCCAGACACATGAATAAGGAGCTGGTGGAATTTGCGTAGCTTGATTTGACTGCATGCAGCTTTGGAGTACTGCCGTAATAACAGCACAAGGTATTTAGCTAACTGAATCCTTCTTCACACAGTTTGCACAGAAGGAAGTACACAGATGTACAGGGTGTCTTTGTATGCTGTAACGTTACAGTTTCCCTTCACTTACCTTATGTGGTTGAGCTCAAACCCGTTCTAGCATGACAAAGTGATGTCTATAACAACATGGTTTGTCAGGTTGGAGTGGAAGAACTCTATTGGCCTGCACAGAGCCCTGACCTCACTAATGATCTTGTTTCTGAATAAGCACAAATCCACACAGCCACACTCTAAAATGTATTAGTAAGCCTTCCCTGTAAAGTGGAGGTCCTTATAACAGCAGAGGGGAATTAAATGGGGTGAGGTGTTTGGCCATATAGTAAATAGAACCACATATTAATTTGGTTTTAAGCATATGCATACTAAAATGTTTGCTCTGTAACGTATGTGGCACAGGTTCAATAATCAAAATCCTGTCCATCTTGCTGCCTCATCTAACCAGGGAGCCTCGGAAGGTGGTGCTACACCGCGGCTCTACAGGGCTTGGCTTCAACATTGTGGGTGGAGAGGATGGAGAGGGCATCTTCATCTCCTTCATCCTGGCCGGAGGGCCTGCTGATCTCTGTGGAGAACTGAGGAAGGGAGACCGCCTCATCTCTGTAAGAAGCATAGAGAGACATTAGCGTTTTCAGCCACTATTACAAGTATCTTTTCCTGTCATGTCCTCATTAACAATGTGTGTGTGTGTTGCAGGTGAACGGAGTGGATCTCCGCACTGCGACTCATGAGCAGGCAGCTGCTGCTTTGAAAAATGCTGGTCAGACCGTCACCTTAGTGGCTCAGTACAGACCAGAGGGTGAATATATAACTTTTTTAACTCCATACATATTGGCTCCCTATAAGAGAATGAACAAACATTGTTATAAGAAATGAATATTACACACAAACTATGGACGAAGTACTTTTTCAAGTTAAAATTCTAATTTTATTAGTCACTTACACACCCATACACAGTATGGCATGCTGTGCAATGCTTTTTTACATGACATAAAAATAGAATAAAAATTGTATTTAATATAAAGATGTAATTTACATTTACAGGTCAGGAAAGAGAGAAAATATAGACAATATACCTATATAGTATATAGATACAGATTGGTAGCAGAAACAGTATGACTGTTTTTTGAATAAAGTGGAGATGTGTGCACTTGTTTGTGCAATATATTTCTGTGCAAAATCATGCTGAGGTAGTGGATGTTGTGTAGACTAAGTGCAATCTCTCGTCTTGTGTGCTGTTCTGGTTATCCCTCAAACCAAAAAGTTAGCTATTAGCATTTTCGAAAAATATTTAAAATAATGACATGCTTTAAATGCTATTTTGTTTTCAGGGTCTAGGAACTCTCCTTTTGCATTTGACCCCCTCTTTTTCTCTAGGGTATAACATACATGTGAGATTCAATACAGAAACACACACACAGGTGCATGGTGTTCAGCAAGTCACAAAATATAATGGACACAAAAAATAACTAAGCATTTATGAACACCATTAAGCATGATCATTACATTATGTTCTATCAGTTTGGACCCATTAAAAGCTGCCAGAAAGAGGACACATTTACATTTCTGGCTTTTGTCAGATGCCCTTATCCAGAGCAACTTACATTTTAACTCATTTTGTACAGCTGAGCTAAGGGTTAAGGGTCTCGCTCAGGGGCCCAGCAATGGCAGCTTGGTGTACCAGGGATTGGAACTCACCTTCCGCTCAGAAGTCCAGCACCTTAACCATTAATCTACCACATGAACCATTAACCATTAAGCTACCTATGACACGTGAGTCATGAATAACATTAGTATGTTAAAAATATAAACTGCATTTGGGAAGCAAAAAAGAAAGCCACCCTACTTTAAAATATGGCAGAGGATCACTCATGGCTTGAACAAATCAATGTAGGACGGGTGTACAAACTTCTGAACATTTGTGGTCATTTTTAGTTTCCGGATTCTATTAAAATCAAGTTAAATTATGAGGTAGGGCTGAACAGATGAAGGATGTCCAGATGCAAAAACCTAAAACTCGAAATGAGCCTGAACTGTTTTCTGGTTAGATATGATAGGATATAGGATCAGTGCTGTTATGAAATGAATATAAAATGAATATTTTCACTCATTGCATGTTTAACATTGTATACGTCATATATGTTTTGCTGAGCATTAATGAAAGATGACAGTAAATCTGGAGTTGACTACATATTTGTGTTTTTATATCATCATATTTGATCAAATCTTTGTAAGTCTTACCAAAAAATATTGATCAATTCGGTTAGAAAAGTACAGGTGAAGAAACAGAAAAGTATCAACCACTGACACAGGATATGTCCAGTTGCCATGCAGCAGGTCTCTTCATTAACACACACACTAGCCAGAGCTGTTATCAGTAGTCACCTGTCTGTCTTCGTGTTTACTACTGAGCCACTATATCAACAGTCCATGATTGAGATCCTTGTCCTTTGTCCCCAAACAAATGGTCTCATGTTTAATCATATTTTTATCAAGAGTTTCAACGAACACTGCGATAAAACAGGAAATGTAGTGATGGGGAATCGAAAAAAGCAGAGGTATGTTGTGTATGTTAAGTAAGTTAAGTTAAGTAGCCTTTATTTGTCACTTATACAGTACGTTACTGCACAGTGAAATTCTTTCTTCACATATCCCATCCTTGGAGGGTTGTATGTATGCATGCAGTTTTCAAATACAGTTTTTTCGCTCAGTGTTTTTGTGCAGTAGACCAGAGACTCATACATAATACTTTAATGTGTTCTTCCTGCACACTGTGACAGTGATGATGAGAAACACACCTTCTGCAATCAGATGGATTTATTGTTTAAGACAAAAAAAGATTCTATAATTGCAAGTCATCAGATTTAACTTTAATATCTTTTAATCCACATTTTCATATCAGAAAGGATATGATTTTCAAGATGCGCTTTCTAGCTAGCATAAGTAGATTGTTAACATGGCTTTAGAGGGAAATTATCAGCAATTTGAAACCAACAGAATTACACAGATTGCTTATGATATTATAATGCTTTTTGATCTAAAAATGAGGCGGATTAAATAGTTAAGTGGCAATGTTATGTCAGAAATGTTGATCATCTAAAGATTTTTTTATATATATTTTTTTTATTTGTTGACACCAATCTGGTGCTCAGACTCTTAGACCAGGTTTTATATTTCTGTTCTGTCATTGAAAATGTCATATGAAACTCCTGCTCCACTTAATTCTAGCTGAAGGTGATGGAATAGATGAAATAATACAATTAATTCTTGGTGTATGGTAGCGTCTCCATTTTTATGTTAAACCTTTTGCAGATTTTGGTGATGTTAAATTTTCTTGGTACTGTGAGTGCTCTGAATGCTGCTGTGATGGATGTGCCAAATATTTGCACATAAAACAGTTTGCATTTAAGTCTCACCCTTGCTTCAGTGGATAATCTCACCTCAATACTGGAGCCTCAAACCCTGAACTGCTGCTGTAATCATAAAGACTGTGCTCTTTCCCAATACACTCATACTGAACATCTTTTCAACACAATTCATGCTGTTTGTCTTGCTCTTCTGTACATGTACGGTAAACTATAATGATTTATAGGTCTGGTTCCTCTGAAGTTTTTCCATCGTGTCATTTCAGGGACGTTTTCTTCCCTCTGGCTTGCTCATTAGGGATCTTAAGCTACGTCTTATCTGAATTTAAGAAGAGATTTAAGAGATTAGATGTAATATAATCGCAAACCAATATCCTACAAGGTTCTTGGATATTGTGGGGTTTTTCTTTGTTTTGTTTTGTTTTGTTTTCAGGTCTGCTAACCAGGGTACTTTTAATAATTAATAAGAGATTTTGAGTATAATCTGAAAGAGATTTGGATTTATAAATTCAGAAGCCTTAGCATCAAATGTGTAATATTTATCAATTTGGAGAAAATATTTATTAGAAGCATATGTTACATTATACAGTCCCCAAAAAACTGAATGTTTTTTTTCCAGACACACTTGATGTGGTCTGAATAGTAAAGAGTGTTTATTTATTCATTACAGAATGCAGTAGAAAGCTATTTCATGCATAATGGCCATTGATAATGAAATGAAGAAGACAAAGTTTAGCTCCTGCTGAAAAGAACAAGAGATGTGTACTCAATTAGAGAAGCTAACTCTATAATGCTTTAAAGGTTAATTGTTTTTAAAACAAGTGGGATATGTCTATTTTTAGTCACGACGCAAGCTCGATGGTTTAATCATAAATGTGTGGTGGTCACTGAGGACCAGGTGGCCGTGGACTGCTATGGCTCCATTTGGTGTTTACAGTATGTCGTGACTTGGATCAGCTTCGTTTCTGAACCCTGGGAAGTGCTGAAGCCTTGCTTTAATGAAGAGATGCAGGCTTGGAAGCTGTGTTTATGAGAATGCCATGGGTCACGTGGAGGTCCAGCAGAGCTTTGGCTAGAGACATCTACTGTGATCTAATTAAAGGTATGCACACATGGTCCTTTCACAGCAATGCCGTGCTCGTGTCTGACTGCTTGCTTATTTGTGTCGAAGTTGGACGAAGTTTGGTGAAAGCTGTGGTCTTAGCATGGCTCCTGAGTCTAGCTTCCTGTGCCCATGCCTCTCCTCTTTCGGCCAGCTCAGGTTTATAAGTTGCTCTGTGCTTACCGAAGGACCAAAGTCTTAGCTCACCAGCCAGGCTTGGACAGAAACAGAGGCTTTCTAGAGGGCTGTGTAATCATAGCTATTTTTGTAAGCCATGAGACAGCATGGTGCATGGGGCAGAAGTCGACACTGTAGGGAGATTCGTTTGTCATTTTCTCTTCTCACACTTTCTTCTGTATTTCTGATGCCTTCATTTTGTCCAATAAGAGGCAGAGTTGGTATCAAAAGGTATTTAGTAGATTTCTTTTTTAAACAGGATGATTATTTCAAGTTTTATGTAGGTTTCTTGGAGACATAATTGCATTCATTTTTATAATTACATTGTTAACGATGTCTTGTTTTTGCAGAATGAAAATCTACGGTTTGGTTGTGATAAATTGCCATTGTCCTTGATAAGATTTTTGCATCTGTGCCTCAGCGTGCTTACTCTGTTTAAATGATATTTGCTATCTTCATTTCCTGAATAACATTCCAGCTATCCTGTCACTCAGAAAGTAATGGTTAGCTACATTATTGTTCGACTAACGCCCAGCTTACTGTCGTGTTAGGAACTGAATCACATGAGGATGTTTGACGCTTGACTCCATAGCGTTTCATTAGCACTCTTAGCACTGTTGCGCTGGCTGAGCTGAGTGTGGGCTCAGGTGTGTGGAGGCTTTAGCCTTTCTCCTGTGAGAGATCTGCAGTGGAACAGTGCTGCTGTTTTACTTTACTCACCCCGAGCTAGGCTTGGATGCCTGATCAAGCAGGAAAGCCACATGGGGAAGATCCCACGCATGAATTCAGAGCGTTAAATTTTACTGTCCTTTTTTTCATCGTTATTCCTGCATTATTTTTGACTTTCTCTAATGAAACAAGTCCTTTTATTTTCATCTTTCCATCAGAAGCCTTGCCACCTGCTAAGAGCCCTGTTTTGTGTCTGTAGACAAGCAGAGCAAACCCAACCCTCAGAAGCACTATGCTTTGATCTGGGAAACTTAATGGCATCGAGGATCGGTACTTCAGTGGCACTCTCATCTCCGTGTGATGTCTAGCGCTGCCTTTTTGTTCTCTTCCAAGTGTTTACTGTTAGCAGAACCTGACTTATTTAAACACATAATACTAGTGAGATGGGACTAAGGCTTTGAGTTAATAATGTGATGGCAAAAAAGTACATTATCTATGCACATTTACTGCTTTAGAGGTACTTTTTGTATATTACTTTAAGCTGCATATTCACTAGGAATTTTGGGGGGGGAAATGTCCTTCCCTCAGTATGCCTGTCTCTAGGCTATTTAAAAAATGCGTGATCGTAACGTGCTGAAATGCATTAGCAGCAGCCGCGCCGAGATTTCACCACCCTGTCACACTCAGGCGAAATTTCCTTTTATGTGTAAAGGAGATGAGTAAAGCATTAGTCAATATTTTGTGTGAAGAAGATGGGCTTTTGCATTGCATTACTTCAGTGTCTGTGGCAAGCTACCGAAGAAGATTATACAAGATCTCTTTGCATTTGCTCTAAAATGAATGTATTCTTCTTCAGTAATGTTTATGAAAGAATAACTGTTAAGAAGAATGACCTTCTGTGAAAATGAAGCGTTGATCCACTTTATTGTAATGTTATATCGTGCTTCGTCTTAAAGCTTTGTACTGAAACTCAGATCTTTTTAGATTACCGTCAATTTCATCATCGCATTTATTTCCAGAATATCCTACTGCAATATTCATAGGAACGATCTCTGCATCTTATTTCCCAAATACTGCCACAACACTGGTTCCTTTTGCCTAAATACAAGAGCTATTTAAGAAAAAAGTGTTATTGATCAGTCAGTAGATTGTATTCGAATGTAATTTGTATGAAAGTGTGCTCTAATCATTTCATTTCGATGGATGAATGCTCTTTCCCCCTCAGGCTCTTGTGTATATCCAGGGCATTGACTGTAATCTGGAAAGGATTAGCTGTCTCTTCTGGCGAGCTGTAGCTCTGCAGTGCTCTTAGCCTGGGATTGGTGGGTTTGTTTAGCAAAGTTCTGCTCTCTATCTGTGTCTTTGGGCTTTTTTTTTCTCACACTCAAATGTGTGAATGCAGTTGGAGTGCATCTGTGACACGGCATTAATTAATGATCTATGCACATCATCTCTTCTGTTTTCATCAGAAATGCACTTTTAAAGTCAGAGCTGATATCGTTTCTGGGTACTTGCTTTTTGTGAATGCACTGCCAATAATCTGTTGAACTTTTTAATTTTTTTAATGCAGCTAAGTCACAACAGACGTCATGTGTAGCATGACTCAAGCAACCAATCAAAAACTCACACAATTCTATTTTAAGCGTTTCGGTCACTGAAGCGTTAGTAAATTGTAAATTCCCTCTTTTAGCCTTCAAGTTTATTTTATTTCACTTTCTACATGCTGGGCACTTCAAATAAATTCACACTGTATGGTGACTGTGTAATGTGTAGTTTTGTAGCATAGCGTTTGGATGCTTTCATCCTCATTTTAGAGCAACATTCGGAAACAAAATGAATACAAACATACCAGCTATTCACTGTCTTGTGATGTTTATGTGTACAGTTTTGTAGTTACAGACCAAATAGGCTTGTGATTAAGACTCAAGAGCAAAATCATTTAGTAATGCAAGCGTTTCGTTCAGTATTTTTTTTCCAGTTTACATCCTTGTCCTTTGTATTAGTGCCCTCTTAATGACAATTAAGCAAAGCCTTTAAGTAGTTATGCACTTACTATGATATAACATGAAGACTGTGTGTATTTCTGTATTGTGTGTTTTTATAATTTAGTATATTATTATATATTCTATTGTATGTTGCAGATTGTGGGACATTTATACAGGAAAGTAAGGAGTTAATGAGCAAGTGTGTCAAATGAGTGTCATTAGTAAGCAGGAGAGTTGGCTCAGCCTGCAAGAGCGGGAGCTTACTTGAGTAGGGTGTGACGAGAGGATGTGTGGCTGAGACGGAGTGTGGCGGAGAGTGGGTGTGAATGAGACTGGGTGTGTCTGAGAGTGGGTGCTAATGAGAGGGGGTGTGTCTGAGAGAAGGTGTTAATGAGATGGGGTATGTCTGAAAGTGGGTGTGGATGAGATGGGCTGTGAATGAGAGTTGGTGTGACTAAGAGGGGGTGTGTCTGAGAAGGGGTGTGACTGAGAGGGGGTCTGACAGAGAGTGTGTGTGGCTGAGAAAGGGTGTGTCTGAGAGTGGGTGTGACTGACAGTGGGTGTGAAAGATGATGAGAGTGTGGCTGAGAAAGGATGTGTCTGAGAGTGGGTGTGCCTGAGAGGGGGGTGGCAAAGAAGGGGTGTGACTGAGAGGGGGTGGCTGAGAGAGTGTATGTGGCTGAGAAAGGGTGTGTCTGACAGTGGGTGAGACGGGGGGGTGACTGAGAATGGGTGTGTCTGAGAATGGGTGTGACTGAAAGGTGGGGTGACAGAGAGGGAGTGTGCCTGAGAAGGGGTGTGAATAAGAGTGTGTGTGCCTGAGAGAGGATTGGTGTCTGAGAAGGGGTGTGGGTGAGAATGGGTGTGTCTGAGAGAGGGTTGTGGGTGTGGGTGAGAAGGGTTGTATCTGAGAGGGTTGGTGTCTGAGAAGGGGTGTGGGTGAGAAGGGTTGTATCTGAGAGGGTTGGTGTCTGAGAGGGGTGTGGGTGAGAATGGGTGTGAATGAGAGGGTTGGTGTCTGAGAGGGGTGTGGGTGAGAAGGGGTGTGAATGAGAGGGTTGGAATCTGAGAAGGGGTGTGTCTGAGAGGGGTGTGGGTGAAAAGGGGTGTGAATGAGAGGGTTGGTGTCTGAGAGGGGTGTGGGTGAGAAGGGGTGTGAATGAGAGGGTTGGTGTCTGAGAGGGGTGTGGGTGAGAAGGGGTGTGAATGAGAGGGTTGGAATCTGAGAAGGGGTGTGTCTGAGAGGGGTGTGGGTGAAAAGGGGTGTGAATGAGAGGGTTGGAATCTGAGAAGGGGTGTGTCTGAGAGGGGTGTGGGTGAAAAGGGGTCTGGATGAGAAGAGGTATGTCTGAGAGGGGTGTGGGTGAGAAGGGGTGTGTCTGAGAGGGGTGTGTCTGAGAGGGGTGTGCTTGTCGCTGGGGGATTTTTGTAGCTCTAAACTTGAAATAAACATATTTAGTAAGTTTATTTAGTAATTTTACTTATTTAGCACATTTAATATCTCTCTCTAAACAAAATTCAATGCCAGAAATGTAACTTGCCCTACTAATTAGATATAAGAGACGCAGTTATAAACAGAATGAAATTGAAGTGCCCCATTGCTCTTTCTCCTGCCTGAAGCTCATACTGAAATACAACTGTAACATGTGGATTGTCTTAGGGTTTAAAACAGTGCTTACATTTGCTTTGTGTCCAGTAGGAATTCTCAGCCTGAGAGATTTCATTACATGGACATCAGAAGGATTGTGTCATTTGCTTTAGATACTGTATGTTTATGTAAGGAATGATATAATGAGCATTATTTAGAATGAGGTAATCGTGGTGTATACTAGAATGACTCTAATCTTAATTACATGCAGCAGAGCCATGACTGGCTGTTTGAGCCTATTGCGTCACTGCTCTCATTTCCCTAATGTTGTGCAATCCCGAGGGATTGAGGGTCTGCATGAGCCTCTGTTCTCCAAGAGCACCACTTCATATTTATGCTGTTTTTTATGCTGTGAGTTTCATCTGCATCGATTTTTCACTATAGATCGGATGTTACTTCAATTCTATGTGACATTATGGTTCATAATGACCTTCTTTCATAGAGACTGTGTAAAGAGAAATACTTGTGAGCGCTATTATGTTTGTGTATAGAAGGTATAGGTATATATAGGTATGATTTGTTCTTTTTCGAGCTCCAAATTCAGGATTTAGTTGATATAGTCATTTTTGGATGCATTTGATGATTGCTTTATTTACTGCCTGATATTACTGAACCTAGAAAATTGTATATAATAGATATCAGGCTTGCTTGCTTGCCTTGGTGGTTCACAGAGGTTTCTTGGGGATTCTGCAGTAGAGTTACAGAGTTTTCTATGCTAAAATCCCAGATTATTTGTTGACCTTTTAGTGAGAAGTGCATGGGGAATGTTACTCACTCTGCTCAGTCAGTTACATATAAATATCCTGCAACACAGTGAGCAACACAGTGAAACAAAAACCAGTGCTGATGACAAGTGACAAATCTATACTGTATATGTAATATACAATATATATAGATGAGACAAAGGTGGGTTATTAATACACAAAGAAAAAGTACATAGTAGTGGTGTACAGCAGGGGTGAGGTAGAGATAAGCCTAAGGGAACCCTAGGGATTAAAAGTGGGGCTGGGAGCCAAATGGCGTACGTTAAAGCTGAAATAAGGTACATCATATAAGCAGAATGAGGTTATTCTGTGTTAATTTGAACTATTGATGCACAAGAACTCACTTAACATGAAGAGGAGGGTGCGCACAAACACTCATACACACACACAGTTGGGAGGGGTATGAGTGCTCGTGTGTAGTTCATTAGCATCTGTTGTGTTGCCCTGCTGTAGGTTCTCAGAGAGAGGCTTTACGCCTAGCCAGCGAGTCCAAGCTCTCTCTCTCTCTCTCTCTCTCTCTCTCTCTCTCTCTCTCTCTCTCCCTCTCTCTCTCTCAAACACACATACAAACACACACACCCATCCTCTAGCACATAGTTCAGCTAAGCGTGAATTGGGAGCTGGCCTTCAGCACCACAGCATCTTTCCCCTCACACATGAGCGAGTAGTAGCAGAAAGGCTTTCACAGCGCTCTCATCGACACTTTTATCCGAACCGCTTGACCTGCAGAGAGCAAAGAGAAATGTGAGTATGAAGGATTATATGATTACATATAACTGGATTTAACCGGGGACCAAAGGTGTTGTGATGTACCTGTACCTGTCTTTTATTCTTGCTCTGATGTCAGTATTTGTTTTGTGGGAAATCGAGGCTTTGTTTTTTCCGAGTTTGCTCCGATTTTAATTCTTACTATATTAATACAATCGTCCTTGTATTATACTTCACATTATACTGAAACACATTTGCAGGTTGTAGTGATTCACAACAGCACACTTCAGACAGAAGGAAAGAGCAGTAACAAGCAAATTGGGTTAAAGCAATTAAAGTAATTCATTGAGAACATTTTGCCTGTCTTGCGAGAGTACAACCTTTTCACATGGTGCAGCTAAGAGTCAGTCTCCAGTTATTACGATTCTGTCTGATCTTATTATCACTTTAGCAGTAAGAGCTGCTCAGCTGTGTACATGTGTGTGCATGTGGGTTCAAAATAAGGTTTAAAAAAAGATTTCAAGTACTATTTAGTTTGAGTAGTAGTCTCTCGCTCTCTCTCTCAATTTTTTTCTTTGTCTCTCTCTTCTTCAGTCTCTCTCTTTCTCTCTCTCTCCCTTCCATTCTGTCTATATATATTGTTGATCATGCATCATGCCGGACAAATGTTTCAAGCTGCTTGTTTTTTCATTCTGCATGCAGAGTACAGCCGTTTTGAAGCTAAAATCCATGATCTTCGGGAGCAGATGATGAACAGCAGTATCAGTTCAGGCTCTGGCTCTCTCCGCACCAGCCAGAAGAGGACGCTCTACATCAGGTGAGACCTCCCCTGCTTCTCTGATAATTACACCGCACCTCTTATGACTTTGTCCTGAAGGTCAACTCACCTTTCCTTCACTGTGTTGTTTCTGTAGTGTTAATTTCACAGTATTCTGAGCAAGTTATTAAATTTTATACAGATTTTATGATGTATTGAGTTTCTATCCATCTGACATAAAAAGAGCATTGTGAAACATTAAGAGAAAATGTCTTTTGAGGTCTTGAATCTTTTGAGGGCAAGTCACAGGTTTATTTTAATATCCTCATTCTAATACATGATCATTATTATAGTAGCAGCTTTCACAGGAAATTGAATAACCAAATTAGAAATGTGTGAACTTAATGATATGATCATTTTTTCTGTGAGGAGACGTAAATTTAGCATTTATGGAAGGAGTCTCCAGTGTCAGAGCTTTGCAACAGTCAGGGTAAAGCTGTTCTTTAATCTTTAAATCTTTAGGATAGTGAACATTTCATTAACTTTGAGAGAGGATTGTTTATAGCTGCTATAATGCCATTAATCACAGATTATCTTGTTTTACAGACATTAAATGTGACTATAAACGAATAAAATGTACAATAATTTAGTTAAAGAAAAATTAAAATTGTCTAATGGCTGTAGTATACAAAGAATAAAGCACTTTGAAGTTTGCAGTTATTTATCACAATATACCATTATTGATTATTTTCCTGTAAAAGCACATCCTGTTATTTTTTATTCCTTACTGATGGAAAAAAATACACTATATTGCCAAAAGACTGAGAGTTATATTGCAAAATTATGGACAATTTCATGCTCCCAACTTTGTGGGAACAGTTTGGGGATGACCCCTTCCTGTTCCAACATGACTGCACACCAGTGCACAAAGCAAGGTCCATAAAGACATGGATGAGCAAATTTGGTGTGGAGGAACTTCACAGAGTCCTGATCTCAACCCAATAGAACATCTTTGGGATGAATTAGAGCAGTGAGCCAGGCCTTCTCATCCAACATCAATGCCTGACCTCACAAATGCACTTTTAGAGGAATGGTCAAAAATTCCCATAAACTCACTCCTAAATCTTGTGGAAAGCCTTCACAGAAGAGTTGAAGCTGGTATAGCTGCAAAGGGCGGGCCAACTCCATATTAAATTCATGTTCATGTAAACCCTAGGCATCCCAGTTTTGGTGTGGCTCGCAGTCTCCGCTCTAATTCATCCCAAAGGTGTTCTATCGGGTTGAGGTCAGGACTCTGTGAAGTTCCTCCACACCAAACTCACTCATCCATGTCTTTATGGACCTTGCTTTGTGCACTGGTGCATGGTCATATTGGGTCATCCCCAAACTGTTCCCACAAAGTTGGGAGCATGAAAATGTCCAAAATGTCTTGGGATGCTGAATCATTAAGATTTCCTTTCACTGGAACTAAGGGTTCAAGCCCAACCTCTGAATAACACCTGAATTCAATGATTTGAAGGGGTGTTCCAAAACTATTGCCAATATAGTGTATATCTAGCCTTTTCAACAATGACCATAAACATTTGAAAAATGTCAGTACAAAGACTTTGATTTGTGTAAAATTTCCAGCATTTCTGATCTGTTGCAGCTTTGCTCTAGATAGTGGATGATCAGTTGATAACTTTTAAGACACCGTTATCACATCAGAAATCTAATAATAATGATTAAGGGTGCTGTTGAAGCTGAAGGTCTAGGAGTATCTGCTGGTTAAAGCGAGTCAAGGCGGCTGCAGGTGCTTCTGCTGGAATAATGAAACCGCTTCAAAAAGACCTCGCCTATCCCTACACCACAGTATTGCCAGAACCATCTGTTTGTTTTTGTACTGTACGGCTTGTGTAAATGACGCTCGGAACAGATGAAGCGTAAAAGTGCTTGCGTTTGCATTTATGAATACAATGTGAATCCATAGCTTTTCTCTCTCCGTTGCATCAGTCTCTAGTTATCATTATTTCTCCTGGTTTCAGACCGCAGTGGCTTCCTCTACTGTGCTACTGTATCCTGTTTACAGTATAGTGCTGTAGTTTGGCTTGTAAAAACCAGGATCCTCTTTGAAGCTAACTCCTTAGGTCTCTTCATCTTTTCAACATATTTTATACTTACGTTTTCTCACAATTATTCTTTGCTTCTTGCACAATTATTCTTTGTGTTTTTAGATGATTGTTGCTAGTGATGAGAGTGTTTTCTGGTGAGAATACTCAGGTTTATACTTGTAAGGAAAGTGAGGAGTTAAAGAGCAGACTGCAAGTGTCATTAGTAAGCAGGAGAGTTTGCTTGGATTGCTTGAGAGGGTTAAGGGTTAAAAGAGATTAAGAGATTTTTCTGGTCAGATTCTGAGGATTATGCCTGCATTCAAGTTTATACAGAGTGTCTATGAATTGAAACAAGGAATGTTGTGTTTAGTTGGGATGTGTTCAGTAAATCTGGTGCTAATGTGTTCATTGCTGTTGTATTTTCTTTATCCCAGTGAGATATTTTAGAGGCATTAGACATTTACAATGGCATTTAATCACTTAAATGATAGCAAATATACAAAATAAGGTATACGTGTATATAATAACAGCTGTGGTAGAAGATGAATTAAAACATGACAGGATATTCTGTTGAGGATGTGACATCATGCCATATCATCGTTGATGATTTTCCTATGAAAGCGCACAATGTTCTGTTTCATTCCTTACATTTTGCATCACTGGTCAAATGAGCCCAGGCTTGGTACAGTACACAGTCCAGTATGCTCTGGGGAGTTTTATTTTTAAACACTCGCTCTTACAGGATTAGACCAACATCTACTGAACATTTCAGAGATTTATTTTCTGGCCAGTCACAGACTCTGTCCCAACAGTGGATGCTTACATTTGAAAGGCTGCAAATATAGTAAGCCCTAATCTGGCTTCTTGTTTTTTTTTCACAAAATAAACCCTGTATGATGGAAAAACGAGATTCACCGCCCCTCTAGTGACACAGACATCTGTTATTATTGTCTGTGCCAACATAAAAAAAAAAGAAAGAAAAAAGAAAAGAAAAAAAAGAATATTGTGTAGGAGATTTCTGTTTCCAGGTCAGACCTACTAGTTTTATATTTATTTGGCTTTTTTATTTAAAATACATACAATAATTCCATTACGTTAGTAAATATTGCAAGAAATCAAAAATTGCTATATTTTATAATGATATTAAATATTACTATATATGTAATATGTTTGTAGGAAGTAAAAGGTTAAATTAAGATATTATTGCATTTTATTGTGTTGTTATTTAATAAGGCAGACAGGAAGCTCTGTGCGACTTACAAATCCATGTGTATGGAATTTTATCACAGAAACCTGTAAATGTCTTTAAATACAGTCCTTTCCAACTGCACCAATTCCACTACACACAGGATACGTTCACAAATACAGTCACTTGCAGCAGCAAAGCGACTGGATATCATTTACCTTCAGTGAGAGTTCAACTTTATGCTAATGCTGAGTGACTTCCAATGGAAGTGAAGACAGACAGCACGTGATCTTTAACAGAGAGCACATAAACTGCTTCTCCTTCATCTTGCATCATATGATGCATATATACATTGCTGAATTTTATACACAAATACCAAATGTCCCTCCTAAATGCTTCATTTTAGTGACGAGAAAGCCGATTTGGAATGCTAATTGTGCCACCCAACTGATAAAGGTTATTACTATGGCAACCAGGAGTAGGAACGCTTACTGCGACTTCATAGTACAGAGACTGGAGACTCACACTGATAAAATCACTGTATGCGTGAACGTAACATAAGTTTAAAGGTAAAGCTGATTTTGCTATATTTCCATCGCAGTGTGCAAACTGAAAACAGTGTCATTTAATTTCAATTTGCATTTAATTGGCAGGTGAGAAGACTGATTCTTTCAGCAGTTACACCAAAGACTGCTGTTAATAGACAAAAAAAAGGACACCTTTAAGTCTCTGTCCAGTATGTGCAGAATAACTCCAACACCATTTATTTCTGGAAGATATAATGTACACATCTTTTAATCATGTGAAAGAAGTCTGACTGAAAATCTTGGATTTAAAATGTAAAAATGTAAAATCTCCTCACAAGTTTTCTGTGTCCTGGGTTTCCTCAATTCTAAATGCATGAAAATTGCACTTCATTATTGATGAAAGAGCAGAGAGAAGCTACTCAGGACAGTTTGGGAATATGCTTGCACAAAACTCACAGACAAATGCACATGTTCACTTACACAGACACATACATGGCAGAAGTGACCTACTTAAAATCCTCAGTGGAGAAATTTAAAACACAGAAACACAATATTGCATGTGCCATATTGCCATATTGCTTTTACACATGTCTATAAACTTTATTCAGCATTTTTACATGGACACTGGAGTTCGAATCGACAAACCGGGCATTTTCAATTAATATAAACAAATGAATTATTTTATGGCTGAGCCGTTTGTTTTTTCCCTCTGTTTTGATAACCTTAAACAGAATTTTAGTATTTTAGATGCTTATGAAGAACCACTTGGGGCATCTCAAAGAGCAGAAATGGGTTTGATATAACCATTTACTTTAAAGATAGCAACATTTGTGTGAAAAAAATAACCGTTTTTGTTTTTTTGGGAGTCCTGAGTGTCTACATTGATATGAACCATTAACCATTACTGTAAAATGTGACATTACTAAGAAATCTGATGCTGAACATGGGCACAATAAAACAGACGCAAATTTCTTTTTTGGTAAAAAAGATTTAAAGAAAAAAATTATTTAGCAACTGATATTTGTAACACTAAAATATTTTGTTTATTTTGTGGTTTCCATTAGCGAAAATCAAAGACCTAAGGGATCTAGACTCACTTTAGAGCCCGATGGCTTGATGTCTAGCTAGCTGCCATCGATTTGTACCTTCCTGTTAAAGCTGCGTACCATGAAATAGGCTTACCTTCTTTCTTTTTAGCTTCATCTGACTGGCTTTCATATTCAAGTCAAAAGTTATATTCATGAAAAATTGATCATTTGCTGCATCTGCTGATGATGTTGCTGACACTACTGTAATAACCTCCGCAAACTAGGAAGTGGAATACAAACAGTGAAACATCCCAGGGGAAAGCTTGGCCATTCAAATTAGTGGACCAGTACAAACTGTTGTATAATTTATAGTTATATGAATTCTACAGTTTGAAATGTCATGAGAATCACTCTACATTTACAACTATAGTGTTCAGCTTTAAGAGATTTTTTTAAGCATTGCACATAGGGACTGTCTTAATTGCACTTTCTTGTTTTGAACTCAATGTGTTTTATCTGTTCTGGCACCAGAGCCCTGTTTGACTATGACAGGACGAAGGATTCTGGCCTCCCGAGTCAAGGATTAAACTTTCGCTTCGGGGACATCCTGCACGTCCTGAATGCTTCGGATGATGAGTGGTGGCAGGCACGCAATGTCACCGCAGATGGAGAGGTGGGAGAAATCGGAGTCATTCCCAGCAAGAGGAGGTACTGCAGCACTCAGCTTTCATGCCTTTACCTATTCCCTTTACCCCAGTCCCCAGTGGCTTTCTGCAGAGCAGCTTTGGATTTGGCAGATCTTAGGGTTTCATTCATTTTTTAATCATTTTAGGTACCAAATTGGCTTATTTATTTAAAGAGAATATTTATTCTCTGTCGTCATAGCAGAATCAGATAAAAAGCTTTTTTCTAGCTTTCCACAACAGATCCAGATAATGGTCTAAAAATTATCTGGCCTAATTCTCCACTTTATTTAGTTACTTAAGACTGACTTTTTTCCCCCACTGAGAAATGTTTCTGACTCTGCTGTCTGGTGGTAAGATTCAGCAAAAGAAGATTAGTTCCTTTAGCTCCTGCTGTGTGGTGAGTGGCAGCTATACTCTGGGCAACAGCAGAAATACGCTGTTATGATCCAGCGCGAGAACAGCTTACAGTCACAACTGACACTCGCTTCAGACCCGTCGTAGGCAGAATCATCACAGAGCCTGAGCACAAGTACTTGTAATATCTTGTAGTGTATTATATATCAAGTATTATGTATTTAAGGGAAAATGTTTGCTTTGTGTCATTTTAGCGTCCTTCAAGTGTTTTAGTGAGCAGTCATCTGTTTCATGTATCCCTGTCTAGTGCTAGTATATGTAATTATTACAAAACATGAGCTGGTAATTAAAGTGGGAGACAGAGGCCAGGCCATTTTTTGCTTTAAGTAATACTGCGCCTCTCATTTACAATTCTACCCTCATTGCACTCTTGGGCTAGGACTTAAATCCAACCCTTATATTGATTAACTCTGTGTTGCATTCTAAATACTGTGCTGATTTATTATTGCACTTTACAAAGATTTACTTTGGGTTTGTTTGTGTCGTACATACTTATCCCCAATATGTCTGTTTTATGTTTTTATCAGAATGTTGCCTATATTATTGGAATATTAAATTAGACTGTGCAATCCTTGTACTCGTCATCTTCACACCAAATGTCTAACACCGCTCTAGTCTCTAGATCATCTGTCAGCTAGACAAAGGAAGAAAAGCATTCTGTTTAAGGCAAACCCACAGTGTCACCATCATCCAATAATACGGCATCTAATTAAAGCCTGGTTCCAGTGTGTGATGAAACTTAGTTTGCTCTCACTTTCTGTCTCCAGACGAGGCAGATTGAGAGCTGATAATTGACTTCTCACCCAGTTCTGTTTAGCTGCTGCCGCTCTTCTGTCTCTCACCTGCACTGCGTGTGTTCTGATGTCAGAGCTGAATGCATGCTGCTGTGTGAGATATCTCACCATTTCGAACCCGGGGAGCTTCTGGAAAGATGTGATTTATTGTAATTGTGTCTGAGATTATGTTTGTTTTGAAAAAGATTAGAGTGAATTATAGTCTTAATTCCAAATATAGGGTGTTTAAATGTGGCCAGGTTTGTGTTGCAGTGTTTGCTTTCTGCTGCTATTTAAATGAGCTGCTGTAGGTTTGTTTTGAGACACTTGTGTGATGGCACAGTAAAAGCCCTTCACACGGTGAACTACAATATATATATAGTTCTAATGTAGTTTTTGTGTATTGTATTTCAGATGTGTCTCATCCAGAAGTAAAGATCTAGATTTTTAAATTTTAGTTACCAGAACAAGTGGCAAGTGATCCTGTTCCTTATCTTATTCTGACAGGGACGCAGTTGCTAAACACTCAATCTAAACATTCAAAATGATTATTTGTAACACATCATATATCCATCCATCCATCCATCCATCTATCCAGTCTCTATACCACTTATCCTACTGGGTCATAGGGATCCTGGTGTCTCTTCCAGGAGACTTTGGGCTCAAGAAGGGTAAAACGTAGATCACAGGGCACAATCACACTCACTCACCCCTTCACGCAATACGGACAGTTTAGAGATTCCAGTCAGCCTACATAGCATGTCTTTCGACTAGTGGAGGAAACCGGGAGGAAATCCCCTAGGCACATGGAGAACATGCAAACTCCACTCACATGGTGGAGGTGGGAAACCTCCATGACTGCTCCATGCTAACCACCAAGTCACTGTGCCCCCACATACTGTATATACATATATATAAGAAGACATGTCCGATAACCAATAATTATGTGATGATTATGTTCTTAGACTCACCCCAGACATCAAATGACAATTTTATTGGCTTCCAGCTGCTATAGTATAAAACATGATTAAACAATCACAACCATTCATTTTTTTTTTTCTGTTTCTGTGTGTAAGGTACTAGAGAAATAGCTACAGTCTGATATCAGGAATATTTAACATGTACACAGTAATAATGCAGGAGAAGCCAAGATTTATAAGATAAAATTTAATTCCCTCCTATTACTAGCATCTTATTTGAAACAATTTAGTGGAACTGTAATAAAGGTTTTGTTAATATGGGAAGATTTGGCTGTTAATCACACAAGGTTGTTAAACTGGCCCATAACTAACCATGATCTTTTCAAGGAATAATGGCCGGATTTGTCAAATCATAATATATTAAAAATAGTTAGTGGAATATATTAAGTATGTTAACTTGAGTCATACATTTGACAACAGTTGAGGTCCATCATTTTTGAAAAATTATAGCAATGCAACATGATAGGATAGAGTCAAAAAGCAATTTTAAATTTATTTTTAATTATTACAAAATTTTCTGTTATTTCTTGACCATCAGGGTGGAGAGAAAAGAGAGGGCCAGGTTAAAGACGGTCAAATTCAACTCCAAGACTCGGGACAAAGAGGTAAGTCACTGCATATTAATTCGTGAAATGCTTTTCAAATCAGACATAATGTATAGAACTATCTATGATCTATGACATATATTCGATGTGAGGTATGAAAACAATGCCATAGGAGCAGGTGCAGGTTTATTAATATATTTAGAGAACTGTATTAACGTCACATTGACAGATAAGTTTAGGAGAAGGTACTGCACCTTCCTCATGCGCTAATGTATTCAGGTGCTTAAAAATAAAAATGCTTTCACGCCGCAGAGCTGACAGATGATTTCCCACATTCAGCTTCATGTGCAGTACAGAACTGAGAATTATTTTTTAATAAATCGTTAAAGATGTACTTGAAGTAAAACACGTGTGATATACCAGACTATTCTGTGCTAATCCCTCCTACAGACAGAGGCATGTTTGTGAGAGTCTTGTTAAAAGCATGTGACAGGTTAACCTTCATGTCTTTGCTGCTCTGTTCTCCATTACTGACCTAACATGTAGTTCAAACTCACTTTTCAACCGCATATCCCAACGCTACACCGAATTAAATAATGCATGAACCGAACCGCTCACTTAAACAACAAAGCAACAACAACAAAAAAAGAAATGTGCTTGCCATTGACGTAAAACTGCTCTGTTCCTGCATGGTGACTGCCCCCAGCCTCTTTTCTCTCCTGTGTGCTGTTTGCTTTCTGATTGCTCTTCCTTTTTCACATTTGTATTCGATTTTCTTATCTGAATCCTTTCTTACACTTTTACTTTAAAAATCCATTAATCAGTCAGTTAGCAGTAGACTTGTTTCGCTCTTTTGTATGATTTTATTTCATCTGTGTCAATGTAGTATTTCACCTCATAATAGTTACTGACCACATGTAATGTAAGCGCATCGTACCTTATACGTATAAATTAATAATACATTTTCAGATTAATAATACAAAGTTTCAAATTACATTAAGCTGTTTGTGTATGCTTTAATTTGCAAAATATCCCTTTAACTAGAAAAGATATCTGATTTTGGTAATATTCAGATGAATAATTTATATGTATTTGAATTATTTAAAAAATTCAAAAACTTTAATATATTACCTCTATAGTTGGTTATGTCCTGCCAATAAACCTACATCTTTCTTTCTTTCTTTCTTTCTTTCTTTCTTTCTTTCTTTCTTTCTTTCTTTCTTTCTTTCTTTCTTTCTTTCTTTCTTTCTTTCTTTCTTTCCTTCTTTCTTTCTTTCTTTCTTTCTTTTACTTTCTTTACTACTGAATATTTATTGGCTAAAATATATCATGTTCCTTAAAATATGATAACAGCTGTTTAGCGTTAGTATATTGCGCTAGTCTGTTAGCGTGACCACTTAAATAATCAGGTGACGGCTGAAATGACATCATGTTCAGGTGATTAGTGTACATGTAAACGCACTGGTGAATGGGGTTCAGTTTGTTCACACCTATAGCAGACGCCTCCCTTCCATCTCTCTTTTTGTTCTCCATCCCTCCCTCTCTTCCTCAGCAGTCACTCAATGGCAAGCGTAAAAAGCACATCTTTTCACATAAATTCCCCTTCTACAAGAACAAGGAGCTGAGTGAGCAGGAAACGAGCGATGCGGAGCGTAAGTACACCGGTGCACACGGGACAGTGCAGGACAAAGCAGCAACTAACCGCAGGACAAAACACCTCATGCTCATACTGCAACTGCCAAACATCATAAAAAAAGGATGTATACTTCACTCTTGATGTGTTTTTAATAATGAAAATATTACATAGCATGAAAACATGTCATTGGGAGGAGAAGATCCTATTCTGTTGCAGTATGGGGGTTTGGCTGTTCATCTGTAACGCTATGTGCAAGTTCAGTAACCTTTATTTTTGTGATTTTTTTTTTTTTCTATTTGTGTGCTCTCTGACGACTCCTCCACAGGACCTGAGTGACGACAAAGGCTTGAGTAAGTCATCCTGGACTCCTGCAGTCATAGACGACCCTGCCCAGTTCTCAGCATGACCTCATTTTAGTTTTTCCTTTCTTTTTCCACCTTTCACACTATAATAATCTAATAAGTAAGCTTTTCTATGAAAAGTTCCAGAGTCTCACCGTGTGAGCTGGACAGATGACTTTTATTTTTAACGACCGGAGCAATATAGAAATGACTTTTGCAGGTTTATAATCTCTGTGATTTACCACACAGAGTAGGGTGACCTGACCTGCAGATAAGACGACTATAGTACAGATTTATATTCTGTGATCTAGCAGGCTTCCTTTTTTCCACATAAAGAATTGGGTTTAGCAGGTGTATTTTTTGTTTTAAGATGTTGTAGCTTATCACTCTACATAAGAGACAAAAATGGACACTTTGTCAAATGTGTGTGTTTTTGCAATACACTTAAATATTACATGAAATACCTGAGCAACATCACAACACAACACCGTAATCAGAGCTTTAATCCTGCTGTGCCGGCTTTTTTATGGAAATTGTCAGTGAGTTAGGCTTTATTTATTCATAATTTCATTTATAATTTCTTTATCCTATTTTTAAATCAGATTTTCATATGGTGCCTGGTGTCTCAGTACATTCTTTCCGCTTGAATAGTTATGAAGAGTATATAAAAATAGGGCTCATGTACTACTACTGCTACATCATACTGCATTAAATAGCTTCCTAATGATGAAATGGCTATGCATCATTACAGCCTATACCTGTTTATACCTGGCCTCTGTTTATTTTACACTGACTCAGATTTTTCTCCTTCAGATAAGAGCCACTGAGCACTTAATTCTGTCCTGTTGCGTTGTAAACACATTCTTAGGAAGCTGTGAGAGACATCAGAGCGCAGTCTTTTTGTTTCGTAGCAGCTGCAGGAGAGTTATTACAAGACTGACATTTACATTTCCGACGCTGTTGTCTTCATTTGCAGTTCAAAGGCTTTTACAAAACACTTAATGCTAGTGTGCTTTTTTGTGGGACAACTAAAAAAGATTAAAAAGAGAGATTTTACAAAGCAACCGCCCACACTGTATGTCCTTCAAGGTAGATCATTTTTGTTTTTTGTATTTTTGTGCTCATAGCAAACAAACAAAAAAAGCAAATAGTAGCACATTACATCTGGAAGCTTTGTGGTATGCGGTGAGCAGTAACATGGCACAAAGTGGAGCAAAATAAAAAGTGGTTTTACATTTACGTTTACAGCTTTTGCCAAACTTTCTTATCCAGAGTGACATACAAAAGTGCTTTAAAGTCTCTATCAATGAATATATCAGTACTGGTTCACTAGGTCACAGACTAAGGATAGTATAAGTCTGAAACTCTGTTGGGAGGAAATATAGCACACATTTATTTTAAACAAGACGAAAAAATATGTACGAGTTTAAGCATTTCAGAAAGAGGTAGGTGTTCACCCATCGTTTGAAGACCCACAGTGTCTCAGCTGTCCCAAGTGACAGAACAGAGAATAGGCTTGATGCATACCTACCTTGATAGTGGGAGATGATGGGTTGAGTTCGATATGTAGTCAAGAGTGTTGGTTGCATGCTGAGATATCCTGTCTTAAACCACAGTGCTGCTGAATCTATTAATCTAATCTAGTTGTAATTTAAATCACAGGTTTATATTAATACATTCATTTATTGCTTTAGAAACACGTACTAGTTCACATGAACTTGTATGGTAGACAATCTAAATACACTAAAGCTAGTGTAAATATATATATATATATATATATATATATATATATATTTTTTTTTTTTTTTTTTTTTTTTTTATTAAATGAACAAAGAAAAATTGTTTATATGGACATGCTGTGAGGAGATTTAAGACTTTTAACTATTAAAAAGTCTTAAACTTTTAACTATTAAGTATTCTGGGATGTCAGCGTTTTGTAGTCAGTAAGTTATACACTATGGGTAGTCATCAGGACAGAGGGGTTCCTGGGTAACATGGTAAGCTGTTTTGTTTTTTTTAACTTCGAGAGAGAGAGAGAGAGAGAGAAATAAAAGAAAAAATGGAACGACTGTTTATAGTTGCTATAACGTAAAAGATAACCGGAGCCTCACATACATTTCATAACATTAAATGTAATTATAAACAGTTAAAATTATCATATATTAATAACTAAAAAAACAACAATACCGTACTTGACAAATTGCTGTAGAAAAATAATCAACTTCAGGGCGGTAACAGTAACTCTGTTTCACGTCAGGACGCATTATTGCATTATTTTTCTATAAAAACATGTTCTTCTTTTTTCCTTTAAGTTCTGTGATTTTACTCTAACAACATATAATTTTGCTTACTTAATTATATCACATTTTAGCAGTAGATATGACCAGCTGACTGACAGAACTTAGAGCTGATATATTTTCTGTTTTCTATCTGACTAAATTTTATTTTGACATTTTAGTGGTAGTAAGTAAACGCACAGAGACTTGGATAGCACAACAGCCATCAGACTGAACTGTGAATAAAACTGGACATGACTTACTGCAAGCCTTGACCCTTTGTAAGTCATGTCCAGTTTTATTCACAGTTCAGTCATTTCATGCGTCAGTGTTGAAAGGGGTCTCACATTTTTGAACCAAAATGATTTTGAAAATTCCACAGTGTTGTCAGATTTAAAAAATGAATGCCATGCCCCCTTCTTGCTTTTCCACCAACAGCATGTTAACAGCAACAATCATGAAAAGAATGGTTTCACACAACCAAAATAGTAACATGCCAGTGTTAATCAGCACAAGGTTTTTGCATTTGGCTCAAAAAATAAAGCCTTTTGTGGGAAATTTGTCCTCACATCAGGACAAAAATGTTCCTCTGCTTCCCTGTCAATCATATTGCTTGTTGATTTCAAATGCTCCCCTATACACTAGTATTCTAGTGTTTTAGTCTAGGCAGCTTGCTTTGTACCACATTGTACCACTAGTTTTTGTTAACTTTCCCCAAAATCTCCTGCCCACACCTTTAAATGGTTATGGTCCCACACACTGTTCATGTTGTATTAAAGGGAGAGGGTCTGCAGTAGTTTGCCACTTCACTGAATCATCTGTCTATGATGGAGTTGTGTGTCTCAAAGTGCAGTGTCCCATGGCAGTGTTAAGACCCGCTAGAGACCGTATCAATGCTGTGCTATAAAAGAATGACACAAAGAAAAAACATGTGAGTGAGCTTGTTTTTCTACAGGGGTGCATTTCCAGAATGATCTTCCCTCTCTAAAAATCCTCCCAGCCTCTCACATCGCTCATTCTATTTCAGTGGTGTGAAATTGCAGCAGCAGAAAACAGAATTAAATTGGAACCTGCGAGAAGATTCACAGTTTCACGGGTCTCACAGATCCTTAACACTGCCATCTGCTGGTCGCTGAAATGAGTTTGATCTCAGTTCCAGTCCTGAAGGCATTTTGCATGTTGTTTTCCACCATCTTACAGCTCAATGCACCTCATACAGCTTACTAAGTGCTGTTTAATGTAGAGATTTGGTATGTTAGATCAGACAAAACCTAGCCTTTAAGACTGGAATTGGGAATTTGTGGTTTGTCTTCTCCCTGGTGTTTTCTGCTGTGGCTGTGTAGTGCTGCTTATGTTGCCCTTTTTTGATTGCAGAGCATGTAACCTCTAATGCCAGTGATAGTGAAAGTAGCTACCGTAAGTGTTTCCCTTTTGACTTCCTCCAGTCTTTTTTCTGTCTGTCTCTGTGAGATGTGTGTTTGTTGTGTACCACATTCTTGTTTTCTTGTTTTCACAAAAATTCTACAATCCCATACAGATTTATGAGCATAAATGAATATTAAAGAAGGAATATGTGATGTCTAGGGTACTATAGGGTTTATCAGTACTAATCCTAAGATGATGGACTTGTTTTAAAGATCATAGCTGTTAAACCTGATGAAGCGGATATTACCTCTGTTATCAGCGACCTGGCTGTGTTATCCAGGTTGTTTATACTTTATGAGAGGTGTCCATACTTCTCTGAATTATTACCTAATCACTTGAACGATGTGCCTCAGCAGATTTATAGTACAAGCCCTTCCTGAACTTTTCCTTTCCTTTGTGTCACATGAGAATCCCATTCTTCTGTTTGAATAAAAAGCTTTATATGAAATGTTTTATAAATTGAGTCTCGCACACTGGGCATGAAATATCTGAATTTCATTCCAGCCATGTTCAAAGGCCTTAGAGAAATATTGTTCAGCTTTGAAATACTTCTGCACTGAGGAGACCTGTAATTCAGCCTCATTTCTGTCAGCTACTTGTAAAGGTTAAATATTTGCTTAAAGCATTTGTTTTCTATCTTTTCCATCAGGTGGACAGGAAGAATACGTTCTGTCATATGAGACTGTGATTCAGCAGGAAGGTAAGTGTCTGAGGTAACGGCTGGGATAAATGAGCTAGCAGGCATAAACCCTTACTGTCTTTCAAACTAAGGATGCATTGTGCAATCATAGTACACAGATTACATTTAAATGCAGAACAGTAGTTTTTTTTAGTTTGAACAAAATAGTTGCAGCTTTTCTGTTTCCATGTTTGGTATTTGGAGGAAACAGCATGAAGCTAGCAGAGCATTACATACACAAAACATGGAATTTGTAAATCAGTATGCAGCAGCGTTTCTGTGTTGAAGTGTGTTTATGTAATAATTGCGCCACTTCCGATAATTTGGCCACTTTTTATTATCCTGTTGATGAGATCATTACATTACTGAGTTTTAAGTGTTTCATTGTGGAGCTGCTGATACTGAAAATATTCAATTTTAGTCCTCTAATATCTAATTTCCTGGCTAGTCATCACTGCGCTACGCTATTTAATCATAAAAAAAAAAAAACCCTTAACAAATTGTCTCTGACATTGCAGTGAATTATACTCGTCCCGTGATTATCTTGGGTCCTATGAAGGACCGGATCAATGATGACCTGATATCAGAGTTTCCTCATAAGTTTGGGTCCTGTGTCCCCCGTGAGTACTGCACCACACCTCTCAGATGACATTCAAGCTTGAATCATGAATATTGCTCTTATTCCTGTCATCTCACTCTCTGGTGCAGACACAACCAGATCAAAGCGAGACTATGAGGTTGATGGCAGAGATTATCACTTTGTCATGTCTCGAGAGCAAATGGAGAAAGACATCCAGGATCACAAGTTCATAGAAGCGGGCCAGTACAACAATCATCTGTATGGCACAAGTGTACAATCAGTGCGAGAGGTCGCAGAAAAGGTGAAACTCTTCTCACAATATATGCAGTCTATTGTATTTTGCTGTCTATCTATCTAGTTCCCTCTCTCTCTCTCTCTCTCTCTCTATGTATATGTGTATGGAGAAGTATAATCCATACAGTTAGTATAATACAGTACTGAAATAGAAACTGACATTGACACTAGACATTTTGTCCTTTTTGTCACATCACCTTTTCTATTCAGGGTAAACACTGCATCCTGGACGTCTCCGGCAATGCTATCAAACGACTCCACCTGGCACAGCTATATCCGATTGCTGTGTTTGTCAAACCAAAATCAATGGAAAATATTTTGTAAGTTAATGTTGCTTTTGTGTTAAATGTTTTACCTTTTTAATTAAAATTCATCACGATTAATCATCACATGAATAAACTAGGTTAAGCTGTCTTTATATTGAACACTGAGAAGCTGTCGTTTTTTATTTTTTTCCCCTCAGAGAGATGAATAAGAGGCTGACCGAGGAGCAGGCCAAGAAGACGTTTGATAGAGCTATGAAGCTGGAGCAGGAGTTTGCAGAGCACTTCACTTGTATGTAAAAAAGATAAAGTGATAGTGATTCCACATGCTCATTGTGTCTTTTCTTACACTATATTGCCAAAAGTATTCGCTCACCCATCCAAATAATCAGAATCAGGTGTTCCAATCACTTCCATGGCCACAGATGTATAAAATCAAGCACCTAGGCATGCAGACTGTTTTTACAAACATTTGTGAAAGAATGGGTCGCTCTCAGGAGCTCAGTGAATTCCAGCGTGGAACTGTGATAGGATGCCACCTGCGCAACAAATCCAGTCGTGAAATTTCCTCGCTCCTAAATATTCCACAGTCAACTGTCAGCTGTATTATAAGAACATGGAAGTGTTTGGGAACGACAGCAACTCAGCCACGAAGTGGTAGGCCACGTAAACTGACGGAGCGGGGTCAGCGGATGCTGAGGCGCATAGTGCGAAGAGGTCGCCAACTTTCTGCAGAGTCAATCACTACAGACCTCCAAACTTCATGTGGCCTTCAGATTAGCTCAAGAACAGTGCGCAGAGAGCTTCATGGAATGGGTTTCCATGGCCGAGCAGCTGCATCCAAGCCATACATCACCAAGTGCAATGCAAAGCGTCGGATGCAGTGGTGTAAAGCACGCCGCCACTGGACTCTAGAGCAGTGGAGACGCGTTCTCTGGAGTGACGAATCGCGCTTCTCCATCTGGCAATCTGATGGACGAGTCTGGGTTTGGCGGTTGCCAGGAGAACGGTACTTGTCTGACTGCATTGTGCCAAGTGTAAAGTTTGGTGGAGGGGGGATTATGGTGTGGGGTTGTTTTTCAGGAGCTGGGTTTGGCCCCTTAGTTCCAGTGAAAGGAACTCTGAATGCTTCAGCATACCAAGACATTTTGGACAATTCCATGCTCCCAACTTTGTGGGAACAGTTTGGAGCTGGCCCCTTCCTCTTCCAACATGACTGTGCACCAGTGCACAAAGCAAGGTCCATAAAGACATGGATGACAGAGTCCGGTGTGGATGAACTTGACTGACCTGCACAGAGTCCTGACCTCAACCCGATAGAACACCTTTAGGATGAATTAGAGCGGAGACTGAGAGCCAGGCCTTCTCGTCCAACACCAGTGTGTAACCTCACAAATGCGCTTCTGGAAGAATGGTCAAAAATTCCCATAAACACACTCCTAAACCTTGTGGACAGCCTTCCCAGAAGAGTTGAAGCTGTTATAGCTGAAAAGGGTGGACCGACGTCATATTGAACCCTATGGATTATGAATGGGATGTCACTTAAGTTCATATGCGAGTCAAGGCAGGTGAGCGAATACTTTTGGCAATATAGTGTATGTCTTTTACACTGCATGGCAAAATGTTTTTGGACACCTGACCATCGCGCCCATATGTAGGTCTAAACCCAAACAAAGTTTCAAACACAAATGTATAGGATGTCTTAATACACTTACAGCTTTACAATTACCCTTTAGTGGAATGAACAGGGCTCATGCATGTTCCACCATGACAGTGCTCCTGTACACAGTGTTATACCATAGAAATCAAATCTACACAATCTACTCTTTCCACTGATTCTGATATTACTCTTGCTGCTTTCTCAGATTTTCTTTTTCTTATTGCACCTTTAGCTTGTTCTGCAAAATTGTCGATATACCCTCTCTCTCTTTTCTTTTATCCTAGCCATTGTACAAGGGGACACACTGGAGGAGATCTACAACCAGGTTAAACAAATCATAGAAGATCAGTCTGGACCATACATATGGGTGCCATCCAAGGAGAAATTGTGAGATGGCTGAAGTCAAAGAAACCATTTTTTCCTCTTTTTTTTTCTTTCTTCCTTTTTTTCCTTTTTTTTATTTTTTTTTTTTAACTTTGCTCTTTTTGGGGGTGAATTGAAATAGGAAGTGCTCCAGTATCCGAGGGCGTGTTTGTGAGAGTGGGCAGAGATGGTCCAGCACATCTTATTAAGACTCAGTTCTGGAGCTCAGTTGTGTATCCAGATTTCAGGGAGAAGTGCGACGCCTAACCCGGGCCTCACTGGCAGATTATTTGCTACAACTTCCTTAATGTTTAAGGCAGGTGACATTATAGATGGAAAAAGATTTTAATGCATACACTTCTATTTTGTTTGGTTTTTTTTTTGTTTTTTTATATATAGCAGTGCAGAAAAAATGCACTCACTTGGAGCGACACTTTGCACGTTTTCGCACTAAAAGCATGTTTTGGATGGTTCTGTTCTAGTTAACCTACGTTGATTTTAAGTTTTTCTTAGTCATGTATTTTGAGCTACATTAACCACAGCCACAAAATGTTTTATTTCTATCATACTGTATACTCCCAATGATCTTATAATAGGATCAAAACATTTAACTTATGCAACTATCCAGCTTCTAAACTGCACAAACCGATGGATGGTTTGACCGATGACCTGGCACAAAATATGATCTTGGCTCAAGGATTTGTGGATGTTTTCTGCTGATCAGGGTGTTTATGAGTATAGGTTTTAGGTTTACAGTGGCATGGCTGAAAATGTTTAAAATTCAGGTGAATGTGTATTTTAGGAATTCAATTCACAATGCAAATCTTAAGAGAATTTACTGTACACTGAGATTTTAACATGTATCTAACCCTGAGTATACTGCCTATTTTGTTATAATAAAAACTCTATATTGAGCTGTACTTAAACTCTAAAAATATGGGAATAATTATCTTTATATGGAAGATATATATATAAATATATATATATATATATGAAAATATATTAATCTATATAAGTATAAAAAGAATATATTTTCCTTTACTTTCACTATCACCTCCTTCATTTATTTTTATTTTTTTTCATGGCCCTCAGTGAAAATGTACCTGGGTTGAGTGGGCAGTTTTTCAAACGCAGTCACTAGCGGCACATTCTCCTCTGCCCTCTCTTCCATGTGAATCCTGTCTCACGTGGTGTGCATGGTTTTAAGAGCAATAGTATTTATAAGACGTGTGTAATCAGTAAAAGAGCTGGAATACGCCTCTGCATTTTGAGTTGTGAAGATGCTGGGTTTGTTATTGAAAGTCAGCTGAAGCTTGTAAACTTTCTCCTTTAGACACAGTGGTCACTCAGCTGGACAGAGAGGGTCTCTGAGGCTCTCTCAAACACAAGCCTTTATTTCTCCACTGGAGGGCGCTGTCACAGAATCTCTCCCAGCTCTCCCTTTCATTGTCACTTGGAGATGATTGTTTTCTAAAAGACTGACTCGCTTCCACTGGACCACGGCTTTCTAACACATTTTTGACTGGACATTGTAAATATTCTGATCTGATTCATTCCATTTGTCAAAAGACAAGAAGTGCTAATAAACAAATCACACACTGTTTTTTTTTTTTTTTCTTTATGTCATCACAGAATGAGCAGCTGCCATTTTTATTCAAAATCAGATACGTATGGTGATGAACACAGTTGGTGGTTTTATTTTTTGTTGTTTCTTTTTTAACATAACAGATCAGTTTTGTGATTGGAGAATCTGACTACTTATCTAATAAATTATTTTATTGATGATGAGGAAATTTAGACTTTGGATTACTTATGATGAAACTGGTTCATTTGTTCTTATATAGGCTACTTGGTTCGAATAATCTAGTACTGATTTGAATAAAATATAAAAGTATAAAGAATTAGATTGAAAATTGTAACAGAGGGATATGCAGATGATTCACTGTACAATGTTAGTTTAGATTAAAGATTAATCAGATGAAGGATATAAAGATATAAACATTTTTAGGTTGCTTATTCGTGAAAACATGTATACTGTATGTCACATTTTCCCCAGACCTAGCGTTATATTTAACGAGCAGTCTTGTCTCACCGTTTACATTTAATCTGTAACTATCCAGGAGTATATCTGCTTACAGTGATTTTGTGAACATTTATGACGCTCATCTAAGCAGGCTACCTTCCTGTTATAAAATAATAACCCACAGCACCTCCGTAATCATCACTATGGTTCATTTAAACTAAAGCAAATGTGTCAATATGCTGAGGTTGACTTGTTTATATTGCAACACACTGAATCATATTCATGAATTAGAGAATAGTGCTACAGACTGCTGGAAATGGACAGGAAATGGTTCATTTTGTAAATACAAAATGTTAGTTTGATTTGTTCATTTTACTTTTAGATTAATTCAGAACTGTGAGAGTAGGAGTTAATTGAGTATTATAGGAGCTAATCAAGCACTGGCTCATTTTGCTGTGTATTATTCGAATGTTACATCAGGTTCCTCCTCTGAATGTTGGCTCTTCAGGTCTGGATTTTACTCGAGCCCTGGTGTTAGTGACGCCCTTCACCTGAACGGCTTCATTGTGCCCTCTGTGGGCCTCTTAGGTGGAGTTTGGAGAGTATGTGTAATGAAAGCCCCCTGTGTTTGTGTGTGTGTGTGTGTGTGTGTGTGCACATATGTGTATGTGTGTGTTTGTGTTAATGTTTTTAGATGAATATGAATAAACTGTCAGATATCTGACAGTTTGCGGGGACACGTGGCTCATAAGTAAAACTTTTTGTTCTTGTTGTTTATTTGTTTAATTGTTTCACTAAACTACAGGATTTTACCTAAAAATCCTTTTTCATCATGTGCAGACAGATGTCATTTTTTTATGTCAATAATTATTAAAATTGGGGAAATGCAGCAACAACAACAACAATAATAATAATAATAATAATAATAATAATAATTAATAGTAGCCTAATGGAGAGTCTCTCTCTCCCTCTCTCTCTCTCTCTCTCTGTGTGTGTGTGTGTGTGTGTGTGTGTGTATTCTCGTTTGCGCGCGTGCCTCTCCCTTGTACGTGTAACTTGAGGTGTAGACCCAATTTGACAATCCTATTTCATTGACAATCATGTGCATTTGATAAAAAAAGATTAGACACTGAGATTATTGGACAAAAAAAAGGAAATAAAACCCGACTTGGACTTTGGTCTCGGTTTGGACTTTGTCCTTCAGGAGGCTTTAGAAAGCAGGCAGTGTTGTAAAGGCAGCAGTTTAGTGCGCAGTTGGGAGACATGGGCGTGTGGACTGCACTGAGCGCGCTGCTCTTCATCACACACAGCGGTAAGACTTTACATACTTCACACACATTATTAATCACTCTATACACCCAGTAACCACATATTATCAATCTTATACTTGTTTATCCTAATTAATCAACTCTTATTTATTTACCATCGCCTTTTGCGCATCTTATTGACTTTTTGCCTGATGTGCGTTATATCCAGATGCGCGCGAAAAACTCACGCCATTTTCATCCCGCATGTCTCATCATTCTTACTTCATCCATCTTTCGTATATATTTAAGAAAACTGAAAATACATTTCATTACCAGAGTCATTTGGCTTTTGAAATTAAGGCGGGAAAAGTAAAATAAAAATAAGTAAATAAATAAATAACAATTTATCCCAATCCTATTTATTTAACCAGGCTTGAACTTTATGGTGTCATAATCCATGTTAGAGATGTTGAAACTTTTGAGAGCACTTTACCAGAAATTAACATTACAAAAATGTGTAAACCTTTGGAAGTCCTGAAAACACACCCTTGTAAGTCATAGGTCTGCTAATACAGTATTAGTGTTAGGATATTATTAAAGTGTTGCGTAATTTTTCCATAATCATTCTGATAGCATGGTCCCATTTGAAAAACCTTTCAAGATTAACATGGTACAGATTCAGGCTACACAAACATGACAAGATAAAGCATCAAAAGGAGAAACAAGTATTTAAAGACCTTAAAGTTTCCAGCACAGGCTACTGAAATAAATTATTGACAGCTTATTTTACTAACGTGTGAATATATCACTGCTATACAGTTGTAAATGCCACCCTTGTGTTTGTTTGTTTTTTTTATTTTAATAATGTGTGAAGCCTTGAATAGACACTGGTATAATAGGATATACTGCAATAATCATAAGTCTAATGGCAACAGTACATTTGTATCAGTAAAGAGTTTGAGAAGCTCTGTAGTAGCTTGCACTATAGGCTTTACTGGATGGTTAAATATATACTTATTCAAGGTTAAATATATATTCTCAAAGAAAAAGTAACTAAAGCTTGTCTAAAAAGTGGAAATTTGATGGAATGGGACACATTTTTAGATATGAACATGGCCCTTATAATGATAGCACACAAGATTTTCTGATTCTTAAATAAGTTAAGGTGCACAGTGTGCTCATTGTTACTGTGATTGTAGGACTGCTGGCTTGTGCTAAAGCACCTGTGGTGGTGTGTACAGCAGCCGGCATCGTGTCTTGTTACAGTGAACCAGAAAAAAATAAAATCAGGTTAAAATCACAGTGTTATTTATATATTACATGTGCGTTATATACAAATGATGTGTTAATTTTGTCGCTACCTATCTGGTGGATTCTTTATGATGACCTACATATTCTGTGCAGGCTTTAAAAAAAATGATGCTTTTGTGTTCTTTAGGGTTGTAAAAATGTATTTCATAAAAAATAAATAACCACCTGTGTGGGTGTGGTTGTGTGTGGGTGTGTCTCTAGTGTGTAGCCAAACCAGCATAAGATGGTGCACAATTTCACAACAGGAGCTGGGCAAGTGCAATGCCATGGAAACAGCGTTCAGCAGCGTCGCTATCCGGCCTACACTGCGCTGCGTGGCCGCAACCTCTGTCACAGATTGTGCGCAAAAACTCATGGTAACATCTCCTACATGAAACCTTCACTCTTGATAAAGTATAATTAGCCAGTGCTTTGTCATTCCTCTTCTCATCTTTTTCTCGACCACTTCTGTCAAGCTTATTTTTTTGCTTTGTCAGGAACACTGTAGTAATAAATTTTAACCATGGAAGATGATTCTATCTGGCTTTAACTCATGCCATATCTTGCTTGCTTGATTGTAGATTGTAAGACCACATTACAATACAGGACTATGATAATAAATGGGACATAACCCTTCTAAGATTGACAGTATGATCCGGATATCTCCATTAATAATGCATGGTTCACACAGTGGATCATTTTTTGTTATTGTGTTATGAGAAGTTATGCTTTGATTTAAAAAAAACCTGTTTAAATTGAGAAAGTTAAATACATACATTTGTGCTCTGCCCTAAGGCAAATGAAGTTGATGCATTTTCTACCAGTGCCAAAGACATCTATGAGATTGCAAAGACGGCCACATTCAAAATTGCTGCAGCAGAGTCCAGTTCTGATGGTATGAATTTCATTCTTTCTTTTTAATATTTTTAAAAATATTTTTCAATTCTTGCTCATGAATTCTGCCCACAGGCTGACAACAAACATTTATTAATAAGTTATTTTTGATATGATAAGGATTTATCTTTACTGTCAAATTGCTTTGCATGAAGTGTGCTATCTCTATAGATTATATTGTTCAGCATTAATACAGATGTTACCTCACACTGGCTTAGTGAACTCTCTGACTTGTAGGTGAAGGAACGGTGTATTATGCAGTTGCTGTGGTGAAAAAGACAAATCCACACATTAATATCAACAACTTAAAGGGGAAGAAGTCATGCCACACTGGGATGGGGCGTACAGCTGGGTGGAACATGCCTATTGGCTTTCTGATTGACAGTGGAAGGATGTCTGTTATGGCCTGTAACGTGACTCAAGGTGCACACATCACGTCTCTGAGCACTTTTCCCTGTTTTACTATACATGTTGCTGTTTATGCCTGATAGTTGGAGAACTTTCTTGATACAGTGTTCCAAATATCCAGCTTAGTGAATTACTTAGTTATTAAAATTACAGAACAGAAGAGGATATGTATAAATGAGAAACTACGGGGTTTGTTGTTTGTGTCTAGGGGTTGCAGAATTCTTTAACGCTAGCTGCATTCCTGGAGCGACAGGCCTGGCCCCGTCTCTGTGCCAGCTTTGTGCTGGAGATGTATCTGGAGGGAATAAGTGTGAGCCAAACAACAATGAGAAATACTACTCATATAATGGAGCTTTCAGGTAATTTTTTTTTTCCAAGATTTATATAAATAACACAAATATCAAGTGGGTCAAATGGGTTTTATTGTTATTAATGGACAATAACTACACAGGGCAATAAATACACAGGGCAATAAAACCATACAAGACAATAACAACACAAGACAATATATATTTAGGACAGTAAATATACAATACAATACACATACATGACAAGAATATACTTAGTAACTACCCACAAAGATAAATACTCAAGACAAACAAATTCACAAGACAAGATATACACTGGAAAATAATTACAAAGGACTAAAACAGCACAAAAGACACTCAAATGTAAAAAATACTCAAGCAACAAGCACTCAGGATATTTAATACACAAGACAAAAACACTAAAAAAAAAGACACTAAATAGCCAGGACTACACAGGACAACATATAACCGAGACTGTAAATACACAATACAATAACTACACAGGACAATAAATAATCAGGACAGTAAATACACACAACAGTGCTCACTAACAATACAGAACAACAGAAGAGAATTGGATGAAAGAAACCTGTGCAAACAATTGTCTCTAAACTAGAGACCTCACCTTAACATGCATTTGGGTAGAAAAAAAAGATATAAGATATAAAGATACAAAAAATGATTACTTTAATACTAAATACTTTTAATTCTTTAATACTTTTAACTTTTAATACTTTAAAAATAAGTACTTTAGAGATACTGTTTCCTTATTGGATTTTTTGGTTTCTCCAGGTGCCTTGTTGAGAATGCAGGAGACGTAGCTTTTGTTAAGCACACCACAGTTGGTGACAACACTGATGGTAAGTCCATTTGGTGTAAAGTTGACATTTTATTATCCCTTCCATGTGGATGAGTCTAACACAAGAAAAAAGTTTAGCACATAAAAACACAGGAGAACAACAGGATAAACGTGACACAGAAAAGATCTAGATTGATTTTCCTACTTTCTCTCTTTTCTTTTAGGCAAAGGGGACACATGGACACAGGGTCTCAAGTCTACTGATTTCGACCTGCTCTGCCCAGATGGAAGTCGGAGCCCTGTCTCAGAGTACAGACGATGCCACCTGGCCCGAGTGCCATCCAGAGGCATTGTGGCCCACAGCGACACTGACAGCGCTGTCATATACAACATGCTTAGAGAGGGACTAGTAAGAATATTGAACTTAAATATTATGTGATAAAATGCTTTAGACTACAATGACTACAAAGTTCTTGAATCCATTGTTCAGAAGGTGTTCTCTAATATCAGCTCGAATAGAAGTTCCACCTGTAATTCAATTCACAGCTTTATATTAATGCACTCGTTCTAAGACAATATTGTTTCTATAGTAACGAGTCATTCACAGGGACTTGAATAGCAGATGCTCCACATACTATAAACCAAATCATAAACCAATAAAAGAGGGTTATTTCTGCTTGTTTCTATCCAATTAAAAAAATTTTTGAATTGGTTGCAAAAAGAAAGAGGGAAAAAAGAGGATGATAAGGGAACAACTGTCTGTTGTTGCTAAACAGAAATTAACCTGGAAGTTCCATAACATTAAATAGGACAATAAATGGTTTAAAGTTTTTTTGTTTTTTTTTTCATTGTAATCCTAGACAAATCGCTGTGGTATAAGAGGAATAAAACTCATTCTGAAATGCTGTTATAACGGAGATTATGAAATTCTGTTTGCACATGACATCACCCCGGCACTGATTATTGTTCTTTAATATGACGCCCCATCATGTTTCATTCCATACTTAATGATCATTTTAACACGTGGAATAAGTAGCCAGTATGTAATATTATTCTATTCCAATGTTTTTGCATATGTTGATCTCCAGCATTAAAAACACATTTTTTTTTTTATTTTCCCCTCAGCAAAAGTCTGGCTTTTCCATTTTCTCTTCAGTGGCCTTTCATGGTGAAAACCTGTTGTTCAGTGACAGCTCTACAAAGTTTATCCCTGCTGGAAGCGATGAATACATCCACTGGATAGGAGAAAAATACAATAACATATTGAAAGCTATGGACTGCTCTAGTAGTGGTAAAGTGACCAGATTGATCTTTTAATCCATATTCAAATCAGTCAGATGCAGTGAAGTCGCCAATGATAAATGAACACGGTTTATGTATAAGAAAAAGACTCTGCATCTAAATTGAGACTAGAAAAATCATATTACATATTTATTTGTTTGCTCTAACCATATAATTACAATAGTTTATTGTAATTGCCCTAATACTTCGGCCAAGAGTTTAATTTACATTAAAATGCACATTGTAAAATGAACAGTACATTGTACAGTATAGACAGAGCTGGCTCTTGCTGTTGTTTTGATTTTATAGAACTTGCTTCCACATATACTCGTATAAAAGCACTGCCTTATCTATTGACATTTGTATATTTACTTTTTTTGTTGTTTCTCATACCATATGTTTCAACATGTATGTGCAGAAGGACATATGTTGCAAGTGTGTTGCTCTTATGTATGGTGTGTGTGTGTACTTGTAGATGTTCCTGAGACACTGACCTGGTGTGTGCTGTCTGATGGAGAGCAGCGGAAATGCGAAGACATGGCTCTAGCCTTCAAAAATAAAGGACTCATACCAAACATCCAATGTTTATATGGAACATCTAACGAGGACTGCATGGAGAAAATACAGGTAGAACAATTCAGCTAAGAAACTAAAGGTTCTTATTCACAGATGTTTTCTGAAGGTTTCTAAAGTCTTTCTCTATAGTTTCTAAAGTCTTTCTCTATACACAGTACAAAAAGGCAGATGCCATCACTCTTGATGGAGGCTATATCTACACAGCAGGGAAAACATACGGCCTGGTGCCTGCTGTAGGAGAAAGCTACACAGGTTAGAGCCAGCTTTACAATGTGTCATTGTTTTTATATTAGTGGGTGTAGCATCGTCAATGTCACAACGTTTTCATCAGTGTCCACCTCTGTACTAACCTATTTTTCTTCTAGCAAGCCTCTGGGGCAATTCATATATCACAGTCCTCACACACCACACTCTGTTCTGCCATTTTAGGTGACACTGATGGCAGCAGCTACTACGCTGTGGCTGTATTAAAGAGAAGCAACAATGACATACGGACAGTCAGTGATCTGAGGGGACGAACATCTTGTCACACAGGCTATGGCAGGACTGCTGGCTGGAACATTCCACTAGGCCTGCTCATTGAGAAAGGTCTTATCAGACCACAGAAATGCCAAGCTGCTCAAGGTTAGTAAACAGTGCTTCTCTTTGTATCCCTCCTGCAGTGATTTAGTTCAAGGTCTGTGTTCAACATGCTTTGGTATTTGTATTGTCAGCACCGTTAGTGAATGCATTTGTGTGTATTTCAATGTGATCTTATAATCCATATTGAAAGCTATCAAGTGCAGGGAAATCTCCAATGATAAATGAACACAGTTTATATATATATAAAAAACTCTGCATCTGAAATAAGACTAGAAAAATCATATTATTTATTTATTCAGTTGCTTGCTTGCTTGGGGAAACCCAAATACCCAGCAGTATTTTATATTTATATTAATGAATAGGTTATGAGAATGCATTTCTTAATAGCAATATTTCTGTTATCTCATTTTATTCAAAAACAATTAGGTATCTAACCTTATGTATGTGTGTGTATTATAAGGTGTGTTTGGTTCAGCTTATTTACTGTATTTCTTTTTTCTCTGTAGCTTTTGTGGCTCTTATAACATTTGTAAAACTGCCAGTGCAAGAATCAGTAACGTTTAGCATGTAGAATGTGTTGAAATTGATTTATGTGTTTCTAAAATCGATAAATGTCCTGAGATCAAGCGTGTTTACAGGTCTAATTTCGTGCCAAATTTATGCATGTATAAATATTTACTAGATTTAAGATTTGCTCTTATCCACGGAGTTAGTGAATGAATATCCATGTCCATCATTCCCCCCAGCTGCTGGAGAGTTCTTCAAAGCAAGCTGTGTACCTGGTGCCAATGAGCCTGGATTCCCCAGCAACCTTTGCGCACAGTGCATCGGAGATGCCAGAGGCCAGAACAAATGTGTTAAAGGCCAGGATCTGTATGATGGTTACAATGGAGCTTTCAGGTATCTTAATGAATTACTTACTGTATTTGTAGATTTTTTTTTTTTTGCATTTCGAGCAGTAGAAACATATAAATGACCTCTTGTTGCAGGTGTCTGGTTCAGGGAGGAGGCGAGGTTGCATTTGTGAAGCATTCCACAGTTTTCCAGAATACTGATGGTGAAGAACACTTAACATTTTTGAGTAATCAAAACCTAAATAAATTAGAGGGATGAAGGGTGCTTACTTGGTATGAACATTTTCATTATCAGGTAATGGTACAGATCCTTGGACCCTCAACTTGAACTCGAAAGATTTCCAGCTGCTGTGCTCTCAAGATTCTCGAGCTGATGTCCTTCAGTATAAACAGTGTAACCTTGCCCGTGTCCCGTCCCATGCTGTGATGGTCCATCCTGACACCAACCCTCACATCATCTTTGGCCTTTTGGACAAAGCTCAGGTAGCATTTCTGTAGCCTAAAAGATCAGCATTTTTCTGTTTAATAATAATGTATTATGCTCATGTTTGGCTTTAATATCTTTAGCAATTCTATGGGGTCAACACTAACTCAGACTTCAAGATGTTTGACTCCAGTCGATATGACGGTTCGGACCTGATCTTCAAAGACTCCACAGTAAGCGTAATTGGTGTTGGCGAAAAAAAGAATTATGAGGATTGGCTTGGCAAGAGCTACGTAGAAGCCCTCTTAGCCATGGAGTGCACTTACTCGTCAGCAGGTAAACACATTTCTATTCTCTAAATGAGACATGGGGGACTTTTTTTACATTTATCTAAATGAGGCATGAGTGGAATGGTGGTGCAGTGGCTAGCTTTACTGTCTCACTGCTCCAGGGTCTCTGGTGTGATCCTGAGCTGGGGTTACTGTCTGTGTGGAGTTTTGCATGTTCTCCCTGTTTCCTTTCACCTCATGTTTCCACTTGTTGTTAGAGGGAATGGCTGTGCTAAAATGGCCATAGGTGTGAATGTGATAAATTCCACCTCTTACCTAGTGTTCTCGTGAATGGAGGCTCAGAATTCATCACAACCCTGAATAAATTAATGGTTGACTTTTTTAAATGAATCAGGTCTTCTTTTATTGCATTTCCTAATAATGACATCTGAAGCTATTCAGCTCGTGTTTGGGATGCTTTGCAATGATTTACTTCATTAGACCATTCAGTAACTCTCTCTTTTCTCTTTTCTTGTGTCTGTGTGTGTGTGTGTGTGTGTGTGTGGATTTTTTTTCTGCAGTGGTATCTTCGGCCTCTGTACTACTGGTGACCAGCTTGGCTGTGATCATCTCTCTTTTGGGTGTGTAGCAGGTCCACCAGCTCCCCAAGGCTTCCTCATCTATTTCTTATCTATTTTATTCCGATCGTTCATATCATATTTGTATATATATATATATATATATATATATATATATAATATCTATGCAGGTCTACAGTAGCAAAGCTACTGTAAAATATGTCCACCGATATCTTAATAATACAATGAGCATACACATGGGTATAGTTTTTAATGGTTATTTATCAAAGCCGAATCATCCGGATCAACATTGCTTTTGATGTATAATTTCTTGATACATTTATATGTATACAATATACAGTATCTGTCCTAAATGACATGTTAGATTAGCACACCCTCAACATTTTCTGCACTCTGTTATCCCTACTGCGACATTTCTCTGTTTAATCTCTTTCCAGACTAGTTAACATTTTTCTCCTGGTAGACTTGTGATTGGACATTAGCTTAGAACTTCTGAGCTATCACTGCCTGCTTGGTTTAGTTGATGATTACAACGAGGAATGTCTGTGCTAGTGCAAAGAATTTATTCAGTGTGATTTGTAAAGTAAAAGCTAAAGTAACATAGATTGATTTTATGATACTTGGTTCCCCAAATTTGTCTTGACAGCACTGATTTCCATTTTTACTGTATTTGCTGAATATTTATCAGTGTATACACACGCGCGCACATTTTTTAGTGGTCAGTTACCAGAAGGCAACAGCCATATCAGTGTTGCCTGTTACGTATTTATTGACTTCAGTGTTCTATGAATGTCTCTTTTTTAATTATGTACTCGAAGGCACACGTTCTAGCTGGAGTCTTTAGTCTCTTCTGTGTCGCTGAGTATTCACTGGTGTATTACTTATGAGGAGAAAAAGACTAAATTTATTCATTTATTTTTACCCTGTATTTCTCCCATGTATCAAGATTACATTTCCTTTTGCCTTTTGAGAATCTATACTCAGGATCTTTTATTCAAAAGCAACTACATGTCAACTCCACCAAATAAAGCAACATGTATTATTGTTGGAGGTTCTGCTGCAGGATTGTGTTATTGCTTTATCATTTAATTTTTTATGCTTAATGAGATTAACTCCCACTTTTCTGAATTTCTCACCTTTTCTACCTTTGTGTTTTTCTCATAGTGCACTTAGTATTTGACAAATTACTCCAGATTACTGTTCAAAATTGAATATTGTTAAAATTGAGTTATTGAATATGCATTGTAGACCTGCACTTTTTATTTCACTGATGCAATAATTTTCACAGAGAAACGTATTTTTATAAAATGTTCACCATAACAGTGTATATGTACTGACACACTGATTTCTTGCTTCACTGTATTGCAATTTCTTCAATGAAATGATCAAGATGTAACTAATATTTAGTTGCCAGGCCAGTGAGTCTGCTAAAGTATTATTACATGCTGCCCACATAGGGTTCTTTGTTGTTCTTTTCAATAAACACGCATAGTAAATGTGTTGTCATTTCTTTTTTTGTGATTTGTGTAGTTCTCAGTTTCTAAAATTCAGCTGTGACTTGATCTAAACGCTTTCAAGAAAAGGATTGATGTGTTAAATATGAAGCATGACTGTTTAATAGTCTGTTGCTCAGTGTTTCTTAAAAGGGAGGAAGAGCCTTAGACCCCTAGGTGCTACAAAGGGTACTTTGTGGACAAAGGATATCTTTTTATTAAATGATAGTACTAATATACTTGAAAGTAATTCATTTGATGTAATGAGAAGTACTAATATGTTTACAGTGAATTTAAAAAGTGACTATTGCTGTAGGTGTTTACATAATTAGTGAGATATACTGCAACCCAAGCAAATAGCTTCCTAAAAACAAATGATCAGATACCACTGACAAAAAAACAGTAAATGAGCGGCTAAAAGGAAAAACAAAACCGAAACTAGCCCTCCGGTTAAAATATATAATATGAGAACTGTTTAAAATACGAATGAAAAGTTGGAGAATGAGGCCTAGGTCATGGACAACTTTTATGACTCTGCAGTTGCACAACTCAGCCTTCATGATCACACTAAAGTGTTTTTTTTTGTGTTCTGTCATATCAGCTGTGTCAAAAGATGTCAAAGTTCAGGTATTAGATCCTCTGGCAAAGTTCAAAAGAGAAAAGCAGACATGTGCTAAATGAATATATTACAATAAAGAAATACATTACAGTCAAGGGAAGTGTAAACCACTGAGATCGATTATTAAAAGAAAATGATTAGCTATGGACATTCATTTCCACTCCATGATTTATTGCTCTTCATACCATTTTTGGCATTTTTTTTGTAAATTAAAGTAATGAGAGTAGTCAAGATTTTCATATTTGCATTCATACATTAGCTGAACTCTTTTGTATTTATACTCATGTGTGGTAGTGTGTAATCCCAGCATCTCCATATTTATGGAACTTAAGTTGAGGTGCTGTAAAACTGTCCCCATGTGCTATCAGACATCTTGTACAACCTATCAATGCATGTGAACATCTGGAATTACACGTGGCAGTGTGGAAAACAATTATACTGCCTGTGTTTCTGAATATTACTAACCTTTACACTTTCACAGTGGTGGAGCAAATCTTTATACCTCATGTTAATGCACTTGATTGAAAAAAAAAAACAGGGGAGAAGCATGTTAAGGCAATAAACATAAGCTGGAAAAAGTGCTTTATAACACCGGACTGTTACAATCAGCCACAAAGCAAAAAAGTGGAAATATATATGACAGAGTTACAGACAAAGGTTTAACAATGCCTCATGTATAATAATAGCAATAACTGAGTAATGTGAGTAATGCTAAGGCACAATAGTTTATGTTTCAGTAATTAATGAAAAAGAGCACTATCTTAGATAAACAGACACATGCATTTCTCTTGATATCATGATTTCATTAAATGACACCAAAACATAGAACACAGTAAAGAAATCCTGAGAGCTCCATGTCCCCATATCCAGGTTCAGGTTACTGTCCAGACTGGATTTCCTCCCTGGTCCCAAAAAACATGTTAGTAGGTGGATTGGCTACTCAAAACTGTCCCTAGTTGCGAATGAGTGTGTAAATGTGTGTATGGTGCTCTGTAATAAACTGGTGTCCCATCCAGGGAACACTGACTGGTGTAATGGACTGCTGGCCCATCCAGGGAACACTGAGCTGGTGTAATGGATTGCTGGTCCATCCAGGGAACACTGACTGGTGTAATGGACTGGTGGCCCATCCAGGGAACACTGGACTGGTGTAATGAATTGCTGGCCCATCCAGGGAACACTGGACTGGAGTAAATGTACTGGTACAAACTGAGTCAAGTCAAGGACAATATTCCCAACTTATAGTACCAGTGTTCTACGGGGTATGTATTCATTCACCTTCATATATAAATATACATTGTAATTACCAGATGTTACCACACTGGACATGGGGGGATATGTAAAACTCCACACAGACTACTAAGGCTCAAACATGGACCCTGGAACTGTGAGATGCTACATCCTGCACTACCGATGATTATGATGAGAAGGAAATATTATTTGTGCAACACAAATTATAAATTATTATTTTAAAGTCTTAACAATATTTCTACTGACACACTATTAGCATCACTCTTGGAGTCTTTCCTTATTATATCAAACTCCAGCAGCACTTGTTTTCTGTTTCTCCTGAGAGATATATGAAAAGTAGGGTAAAGATTAATAATAATAAAAAAAAAATCTTTTTACGACATATTAAAATACATTTTGATTCAGAATCCATTCATGGAAGGCATGAACAAATTTTTTATTATATATTTGTTTTTAATATTTTTAACTTTTGTATATTGCTAAATTATTTTTTATTATTTAAAAAAACTTAAACAACACAACTTTACTATAACTATTAACTTTCACAAACATATTATTACAAATATATTATATTATTCCGGTTCTTGTGTCCGCCTTTCTTACATGTTCTTATATGTGCTATAAAATGATGTGAATATCGTCTCTTATTTTATTGAGATGAGAGACTTTTATTATATCTACAGAAGAGTCATTGCAGTTTCTGGCTTCGCAGATGCTGACTTCATACAGTGTGTTGCTTTATAGGTGTGTGTTTTTATTTAGTTGTAAATAAGTAAGTTTGTGTGTGTTTCATGTCTCGGTTTAAGAGAGGAGCGGTAGCTGACCCTCGGGCTGGGTTCAGACAGGACACACCGGAATGTCCAGTCCCGGCTGGACTGCTGAAGACCGCCAGAAAGAGCGGACAACTCAATCTGTCCGGCCGCGGGCTCAGCGAAGGTAAATACACTGTACAGAGAAATAAAATAAATAAATAATCATGACATCATATTGGCAGTTAATATGGAAATGTTTACAAGTTTGCCATCGATCGGCAACGGTCAGTAGCCTATTTTTGGAGCGCTCTGATTGGTCGGTAAAAGTCGTGCACGCGTCACTTAACCGTCAAATCGCGTGAGGGGTTTTTGTAGTGTATGGCGCGAGAGTGTCAGTGTTCGTTTAAATGTTGATCTGGTGATATTAAAACTAATATTAATAATAACTGGAGTTAATGTAATTGATATAAGGACAATAAAGCAGAGGGCTTGGTATGATATGTTGGGCGTGTGCTGTCTGGTGTCACTGATAAATATAACCGTCATCTCAGAAAACTGTCAGAGATGTTGATGGTCATTTCCTGGTTTTCTGTCTTTCTAACAGACAGGGAATTTATTAAAAAAAATAATTAATTCATCCATCCATCCATCCAAACACCCACCCATCCACCCATCTATCCATCCATCCATCCATCCATCCATCTATTCACAGACCAAAATGACCCATCCATCCATCCATCCATCCATCCATCTATCTATTCACAGACCAAAACGACCCATCCGCCCATCCATCCATCCATCCATCGACCAAAACGACCCATTCATCCATCCATCCATCTATTCACAGACCAAAACGACCCATCCGCCCATCCATCCATCCATCCATCCATCTATTCATAGACCAAAACGACCCATTCATCCATCCATCCATCCATCCATCCATCCATCCATCTATTCACAGACCAAAACGACCCATCCGCCCATCCATCCATCCACCCATCTATTCACAGACCAATACGACCCATCCACCCATCTATTCACAGACCAAAACAACCCATCCATCCATCTCTTCAGAGACCAAAACAACCCACCCACCCATCCATCCATCTATTCATCTATCCATCCATCCACCCATCTATCTATCCACCCATCAATCTATGCCTGTCTGTCAATCAATCAATCAATTAGTCAATCAATCAGTCAATCAATAAGTGCTTCATCCTGCTCAGTTTCAGTGAGTACAGAGCATTTTAAAGCAATCTGAGTCACATTACAATGTACAAGAAAAGGAGAAATATCTTAATATCTTAATGAAATAACTTTCATTAATGTCTAAAAACTTCTCATTATTATGGTATGTGTCTAGCTGGCTGAATATAGTTCCTCTTGATTTAAGTTCCTCAGAGTGTGTGGAGGATAAATGTGGACCCTCCAGAAGAAGCTAAGCAGAATCTGTCCTTCAGTGCATCAGAGCGATGGTGGGAGCAAACTGATCTCACCAAACTCCTGCTCTCCTCCAACAAACTCCAGACAATCTCAGAGGACATCAAACTCCTGCCTGCACTAGTGGTTTTAGATGTGAGTTGAACAGTAGACCGTGTGTTTTTACCTGAGCTAGGTGTATGTGAAGGGAACGGGCATTAAAGAGTTGTGAAATCGTATTTTCTAGATTCATGACAATCAGCTCACTTCACTGCCAGCGGCTATTGGCGAGCTGGAACAGTTACAGAAACTCATCCTGAGGTATGTTTATTGAGGATGTTTTGTGAAGCTTGTATTTTTTTAAATATCTTTTTAATGATAGCTGTTCTGTTCAGTCATAATAAGTTGGCAGAGCTACCGACGGAGCTGTGGAGCCTGACAAACCTGCGATGTCTCCATCTGCAGCAGAACCTGCTGGAACAGCTGCCTACAGACTTGGGCCAGTTGTGCCACTTAGAGGATCTTGTGAGTATTAAAACTTTTCACAGTAATTAAAAACTAGGATTTTGAAAATTCGAGTATAGGATCTATAGCAGGGGATAATGACGTGCACAAAGCCATATATAAAGTTAAACATTTTTGGATAATATGAGACAATCCAAAGAGACAAATTAAAAAGAAAAAATAAAGTACAGCCACAATAGTTAAAAATGGTACAAGTATTAAATTTAGTGACTGATATTTTCCTTTTCCTCTGATTACTGTGTTTTTGCTTCAATCAAATTCGCTTGAGTAAAATAATGGATAATTTAAAGATGGTGATATATTTGGTCCAATAATTAATAACATATCATTTGCGCTACACATACTAGCAGCATAGCTTATAGTATAATTATAGTTTTACTATACAGTATCATTGTTTAATTATTAGTATAATTATTCAACTTTGAATACTAGTTGATTTCCAGAATGTCTGAAACTATTAATTACATAAAAGTAAAATATTTTCGGTTATATTTAGATTATTTATTATTTTTTTATTATTAGATCTGACAAATTGTCTTTTTGATTGTTGTTTTATTAATCACTGATTAATTCATTACTCAGTGTATCTGTGTATCATTTCAGCACATATCTGATAGTAAATAATATTCTCAGGAAAAAATAAGATTTCTTCTTATGGATTTCTGTCATACTCTGTGCTTGAGTTTTTACTGACTTTCCAAATTTCCTCTTAAATTAAAGGATGTCTCCAGCAACAAATTAATGGCTATACCAGACAGCCTGGCAGACCTCAGCAACCTTGTAAAACTGAATCTGTCCTTCAACAATCTGAAGAGCCTGCCGCCTGCAATCAGCGGAATGAAGAGTAAGCGTCAGATTGTTCCTGGTTTAGCTGATGTTTTGTGGGAAAACATTTCGTAAGCCTTTTCCTTCTGTAGATTTGAGAATGCTGGACTGCTCTCGGAATCAGTTGGAGAGTGTGCCTCCTGTCCTGGCACAGATGGCGTCTCTCGAGCAGCTGTACTTGAGGCACAACAAACTGCGCTTTCTCCCAGAGCTCCCCTCCTGCAAAACACTCAAGGTATTTCAGCAGCATGGATTAAAGCTGTTTTCTTTCTAGTGGTTTGAAGAGGTTATTAACCATACACAACATAAAGGCTTGTCTGAATCATTTTAATAAAATGAAGTTAAATTGTCAAAGCACCAATCTTAATATTTCTAAAATGATCAAGAGCATATGAACCAATTAAACGAAACTGATGCCTTTATGTGTCATTAATATTTGGATTATTTATCTGCTTTTCTGTAGGAGCTTCACTGTGGGAATAATCAGATTGAGGTATTGGAGGCAGATCATCTAAAACACTTGAGCGCTCTGAGCGTTTTAGAGTTGAGAGATAACAAAGTGAAGATTCTTCCTGAGGAAATAACTCTGCTGCAGGGCCTGGAGCGCCTGGATCTTACTAACAATGACCTTAGCAGGTGTCCCCTTTTCTGTACATACATTTATCTCAACTTAAAGAGCAAACTGACTTTAATTAGAATGGAGCAGGAGAAAATGAATAGAATGAATAGAATAGGTGGCTTAGTGGTTAGCACGTTTGCCTCACACCTCCAGCGTTCTGGGTTCGAGTCTCACTCTTGCTTACTATGTGTGTGGAGTTTGCGTGTTCTCCCCATGCTTTGTGGGTTTCCCCTGGGTGCTTCGTTTTCCTCCCACAGTCCAAAGACATGCTCTAAATTGCCCGTAGTGTGTGATTGCATGAGTGAATGAGCGTGTGTGTGCCCTGCTATGGGTCCGTCCAGGGTGTATCCTGTATCCTTGATGCCTGATGACACCTGAGAGAAAAAAAGATTAATATACATATAGACTGTGTCTGAAACTATTTGCTTTTCACTATATAGTGTAATATTTGTAGATGTAACATTTCAGAATGTCTGCCATTTTGTAGTGTCGTCCTAAAACACAATGCAGGACATCCAGTGATAAACCCAGGCAGTGCACCCATAATGCATTGTGTTGTTTGGCAGGATTTACATGCACCTTTACTGAGGAAGATGGATATATATAGGATAAGTTCTCCTAAGAATCTCACTAATGTAAGGAGAGGATTAATGATGCTGTGAAGACATTTCTACAGTCACATATTTTTGTTTAATAGTCTTGATTAGGTTATTGACCCTATTTTTTGTGGAGAGTGAGAGTGAAAGTTGTCCGTGTTTATGTGACAGAAACACGATCACAGTGATAAGCTACAAAATTATTGCAGTGTGCGAAGAGTTCTATCTGAGACCAGAATCATTATTCGCTTCAGTGTAATCCAGGGAGGAAAATATCTGCAGCTTTGAGAGTAAAAAATAGTAGGTGATAGTAAAATAGTAGTTGTTTTCTGTCTATATAACGATTTTCTCTTCTCATTTGTGTGGTGCAGTGTGCCCTGTGGTCTTGGAACTTTGCCTAAGCTGAAGTCTCTGGCTCTAGAGGGCAATCCTCTGAGGACCATCCGCAGAGATATTCTGACTGTGAGCCATCAGCATATTTCAGCTCCATCCTTTAGAGCTTTATCCTTGTCTTTGGAAATAGTCTTAAACCTAAATTCTGGTGATGTTTCTGGTGGTGAAATACCAAATGCCATGTTTTCACTGTTTTTCAGAAAGGCACCAGTGAACTCCTGAAATATCTTCGAAGTCGAATACAAGGTACAAAATACAGTCCACTTGACATGATACACATGAGGAGAACTAGGCACAGTTTTGTTCAGAGCGTTTTTTTGTCATGTTGTATGATATACAGAGCAACCTGACGGGAACGCCAAAGAGGAGCCAAAGACAGCGATGACTCTCCCAAGCCAGGCCAAGATTAATGTGCATGCCATCAAAACACTGAAGACCTTAGACTACAGGTGAACCGATCTTATCATCTCATCCTATTGTTGTTACTCAGCCTTGAATATTAACATCATGCTCTTTAGTAATGACTTAAGTGGGAATGAAGGTACCTGAATCCGTCGTTTTTTAATCTGATTGGTCAGAAGGTGTTAAAGGTTAATGTTGTGTAACAGCTGCTGAAATATCTCCTAGCTGTAATTAATGCCACAGGTTTATACTGTATTAAAGTGTTTGTTCTATTGTTGTTCTACATTATCACTTTTGTATTGGGTTTTGTATTGTACAGGGACTTGTACAAGGACAGACGCTCCTCATAATCAAAGAGTAATAATAAACAGATTTTAAAATGTGTTTGTTAGTTAACAAAGAGATATATATGCCATTGACATTGTGTCTTGGACCAACACACTATTAAGCAGGTGGTCATATATAAAACTACATTTTTTCTTCCTCTGTTCACACCTACAACTATTTTTTGTATGAGTTCATGTGCTCTGTGTAGAAAGCGTGTGAATCTTTAGAAAGTAAATAAAATAGTTTTGGCATGGTTAGTTATATTTGCTTAGTAGAGTAGAGGTGTCAAAGGTGGTGCTTATCAGTATCCTGTGCATTTTCCCAGAAGACCACAGATGTTCTTCATACTAATTATTGTGACTTTAGTAACATTTTTCCTTTTTATAACACTTAGTGAAAAGCAAGATGCCTCCATACCTGACGAGGTGTTTGATGCAGTCAGTAACAGTCCTGTTGTCAACATAAACTTCAGCAAAAACCAGCTGACCGCTGTACCACCCAGGTAAATAGGGACAGCGATTATTAGTTAACAGAATAGAGAACAATTTGGAGACAACAGCTGGCTGTGCATATTTGTATAATAAAAGTTTCTTCATTCTGCAGGATTGTGGAGCTGAGAGACACTCTAGCAGACATCAATCTGGGATTTAATAAGCTTTCTACCATTCCTCTTGAATTTTCCAAGCTACAGCAGCTTGTACACATAGACTTCAGGTAAATACTGTGATCACGCTGCTCTGAAAGCACTTGAATCAGGATATAATGCTGCCACAGCTGGAACTAATGAGAACGAACTGCACTCATTTCACCAATGTAATTGGATTTCTCCCTAGAAATAATCTGCTGACATCACTTCCAGTGGAGCTGGAAGCTCTCACCAAGCTGCGAGGCATCATACTGTCATTTAATAAGTAAGTATTAAAAATGTTTAAATGTTCCTCATTTGGCATATTCCTGATCCTTTTGCTCGAAACACACCTGATGAACAACTAGTCCATTTCCAAACAGTTTTGTCACTGAATCCTATTCATATGCTTTATCCTTCTTAGATTTAAGTGTTTTCCAGACGTGTTGTACCGCATCTTGACCCTAGAGACAATTTTAATAAGCAACAATCAAGTTGGAGCCATCGACCCTGTGCGGCTTAAGCTGCTGGACAGGTTGTCCACACTGGACCTGCAGAACAATGACATCATGCAGGTGCCACCAGAACTGGGTAACTGTACCAGCCTGAGGTACGGCAAACATCAGTACAGCTTCCCACAATGCACAGCATAGAATTCATGAATGTGATAGGTTTCTCATAGTTCTCAGACTTGTAAATGTAAATGAAGAATGTAAAAAGAATGTAAAAATGGTCTTTTAGTCCTTTGTACTTAGTTCAAGGTGCACAGGCTGCTTTGCTTTACTTTGATTTCCTGGTACTTACGTCATTTGAATTTCAGTGGAAAGGGAAGAAAGACAGCAAATCAGATTTAAGCAAATCAAGTAATTGCATAGGGGCATTTAATAAAGATTTAAAATCTTTCTTTTTTTGCTTGCTGGTCAGCAGAATCATCAGATGTTCCATAAGTATATGAAATATTTTTTGAATACAGACAACACTGGGGAACTGAAGATCTATAAGCAAGTTATAACCTCCACTATGTACTTTACAGATTAATAGTAGGTGGTATATTTTTATTTGTGTCTTTCAGGAAGAATATGCTAATGCAGTAACTTCAATAAACCTTGAAATTAAATGGAAAACTAACACATGCATAAAGAAAAGTATATGCTGTGCGATAGTGTGTGTGAAATATTACCAGGTTCATTCACATATTTTCCTTACAATATTATTTTTCCATTACAGCAAATGATTCAAGGCAAACGAAGCACACATACTCCCCTGTAAGCTTAGTAAAACTTTTAGCCTGCATTCTTGAAATCTCCTGCTAGGAGAGATATATCTTGAGGCCAAAGATTGGCTCCTTAGCTGTTCTTATATTGAATGTTGTGATGGCGGCACCTAGTGTTCAGTCCAGGGACTCCCTTTTCTGTTAACTTTAAAAGTTGGCTAAACATACGATGAGATTTCAATCGATTCTGTAGCTGTAGGTTTAATGCTCCTTTGGCTAATTCACTTTTTCTGGCTTACACTTTGCAACGGGGGAATTGTTGCTATTGAATTAGGAACATTTTTTCCTGCCCAAATCGCTGGAATGGAATGACAGTGTAGCTCAACACATTTCTGGCTTAATAACAGATACCCTTAATATAAGCATTCAGTATATAGATGAGCTCAATTTTGCTGAACAGTAAAAACAACAACAAAAAAACAACATTGGGTTCCTACCTGTGCGATGTATGAAGCTCTGTGTAATATTGTGTTCGTTTTATTTCCCTCCATTTCAGGGCTCTGATGCTGGATGGGAATCCTTTCCGTAACCCTAGAGCTGCGATTGTGGCTAAAGGAACAGATGCGATTCTTGAGTATCTACGAAGTCGCATTCCTACATGAATCTAATGTCTTACTGGGCTGAGCTACTCCCACTGCCAAATAATGAAAGTGCTATCAGACTAATACTGCAGACAAGACACAGCAGTTCTGTGCCATAAATCTGGGTTTTATGTAAATCTCCTAAAGTCTCATGGCCTTAATGGGAAAGTTCCAAAAAATCACATGATATTTGTTTAAAGCTCTGCAGTGATCTAGCACACACTCTCATTCTGTCTCTCACCATCTTTCTTATGACCACCTTGTACTTGCTGACCAACTTTACAATAAACAACATGGCAAATGCATTCATTTTTATTCTTAGCCTGTCTAGCATGTGGACCATATGGCATGATTAAAGAATGTTTTGCTATATTACATTTTAACTTACAGTTCCAGTTGGACATGAATATTTTTTATTCATTTATATTATTATTTTTGTTTGTAGTCCTTCGGCTGTTCCCAGTCGCCACACCGGATTATCTGAGCGGCACGTTTTGATTTTGGCGCAGGTTTTTATCTCGGATGCCTTTCCTGATGCAACCCTCCCAGTTTATCAGGGCTTGGGACTGACACTGACAGCTAAACCCCTCAGTGTCTGGGTTGATTCCCTGCCTAGGATCTTTTGGCCAATAAAATGTATTATATAAAAATACTTTAAATCAGATTTCCAAATATTTATTGTGCAATTTATTATTGTATCCTGAAAACCAACATTTTTATTAAATTGACCATTTGCACTAGTAACTGTATTTCGGTGTAAATTGTTCAATATGAAACATTGTAAAGCCATTCAAGGGCTTTTTAATTTCATTTGTACTCCTGCAAAAGGAAATAGGCAGTGACAGATAGTAACAATAGTGACTTTTTATTTGTACAATAAAGACTTTCATACATTATTCAAAACACCGCTTAGATACTGAAAAAATCTGTACTCCCAAAGCCGAAAATGGCTCCGTTATTTGCTGCACAGCTTTGAATTTTTTTTTTCTGTTTTGGATTTTATTATTAAAATTTATTTTAAATATGTACATATAGCATCTGCAAAATGCATTCTAGACACAGAATATATATTTCATCAATTACATTGTTTTTAATTCAGAAAAAAATAGGAAGGAGTAAACTTGCGTGTGCAAATAAACTGCATGATAAATTGTCACTAAATCTGTTGAACTAAATGGAATAATTGTATTATTCTATATAGAATTACTTTTTGCACAAAAAAAATGAAACAGCATTCAAGTCCAGTAAGTCTTCATACTGCAGAAAGCTTTGAGTACATTCACAATCTATAGGAATAAATTAATTTTAAATGATTTCATTCACAGTTATGTACATCAATACTGCAATTAGACTGAATAGTACCATAGATTAGCATTTATATTCAATAGGATTTAAAACACATACAAAAATGACCATTTGTATATCCATATACATGTTTGACACAAATTCACAATTACTGTAGAAATAGTTTGAAGTTTGATTCGATTAAGTGTTCTCTCATCATCTAAATACTCTTTTCCATACTGATTTTTGTATCTTTATAAAAAAAAAAAACCTCACAATTTGAGCAAAGCTAAGTATGTCAATATATTATAAATAATTACTCAAAACATTTGGTAAAAATAATCACGTTATCAAATGCTTTGTCCCAATAGCATTTTTATCATCAGTTTTTATCCAGGCTTCGGGTTGTATAATTACATTTCAAATAAAATTGATAAAAAAAAAAAAAAAAAAGAAGTAAAATATGATTGGGGTTTTTCTAATGCTACATTTATGTACAATAATCGACATGGGCAGGGCAGATCTATCTGTAAGGTACAATGACGATGAGCCTTCAATGTTTTTTACATAAAAAAATACTTCTAGTGAAGTAAAGCAACTAAATGTTTCATTTAAAAACACAAAGCCCCCTCACCGCTTTCCTAATAAGACAGCTTTAAAAAGGTGAAAGCATGCTATAAACATTAAAGCTTCTTATGGATATCTAATACATAATGATGTGAATTCATTTATTTATATCAGTAAGTGATTAACAGGCCTTAAAGCAGAACATCAACTAAGCCTTGAGTGTAAAACCCTTTGTACAACTTAAATGCACACACTAAAATCGGACGTTTTTGTACCTGGTGGATACTGATTGCATATGGATTTAAAATAATATGAATTATAATTAAAAGAGGAAATGCTCGTGTGGACAATATGGCGAAAAATGAGAAAAAAAAAGGAGGTTCCACCCTGTGTGAACCTTAAGCAAAAGACTCGCTCTCTATTATTATTATTATTATTATTATTATTATTATTATTAAGAACCTGTTTGCTAACCAGCAGATGGCGGTGCAAGAAAAGCCAAATAGCAACAATATTGCTTTTGGATTTTTCATTTTGATTTGTGCAAAACTCTATATATGAGCCACACACAATCCAGAAACCACACCTACTGCCATAGTAGATGTCTGCCTACATCATTGAAATGAAATCAAGGGTCAGCAGGATAAACTATCTTCTGTAATGTTATAGAAATTTACACAAGGCATTTACAGAGTTGAGGCAGTGTTCTGATGAATAAAATGTCTTCAAAAGCAGATGTGCTTTCATGCGTGGAGACTGAAATGAAATGAAAAGCCGCTTGGAAAAATAGGTACAAAATAATAGGGCCATATAAATAAGCAACAAAAAAAACACACACCCACCTACAGCCACAGGCTGAGAGATAGAAAGTAATTTCACATTAGTGTAAGATTTTAACACACACATATATATAGAGATATATATATACGTGTAAGCCATGTCACATTATTCGATATGTTCTCTATTGTACATTTGGCACTAGTATTTGCCATTGGTCCAGCAATTGGCAAAATTGTTCCTAGATAAAAATGTGATGTACAAGGTCCTGTGTTCCTTTTGAGCAAGAAGTCAGCGTTATAAAATTATTTACATTGTGCTCTCCCTTAAAATGACCAAGTCCACAGCTTTCGGGAAACTCTTCAGAAGAGACACCGCCGTTTGGTGTTCGATGTGTAAAAAACTATGTCCGTTGGCCTGCAATGCAAGAATGAAGCAGAAGATGAATAGAGGGCAGTGAGGGAAGCGAGCTGGGGTGGGAAGAGGCGGAGCGGCACAGGAATGCTGGGAACAGGCCTAGCTCAGAGAGGATAAAGAGACATACACTGTCAGGAAAAGAGGCAAAGAAGCAACCAGAGAGATGCACACAACTAGAAGAAGAAGTCATGCTGTAAAGGAGAGAAGGTGGAAAGAAGCTGGTCTTTGGAGAGATCTGTTCCTCAGCTAACTGTGGATCTGTGGAAAGAGAGAGCTCAGAGGGGACCTGACGATGAGGACATGAGATGCTTCTAATGCATTTAGGACGCACATTTATATCGACACGGATGATCAAAGACAGACCAATAACTGCAGGAGCCCTTCACTCCTAAGCAGTTATTTATGCAGACAAAAACAGGCTTTATGTTTGATATATCACAAAAAGTTTAAAAACTGATGGCTTAATATTCACTGACTACATCTGTGTATGCAGAGAGTCTACAGTTTCTGCATTTATTCTCTGCTATGTAAAATTCTATTATCATGATCTATCTCTCTATCTCTCTGGGGCTTTTCATTTTAAATCCTTAAATAATATGGCTAAAGTAAAAAAAAAAAAAAAAAAAAAAAACACAGAGAACTTGCTCAGTAAAATGAACTAGCTTAATACTCAGTGTGTGCTATTGTGGATTTTAGACTGAAACAAAAGACCAGATTCAATCTGTGTTTCACAAGACGAGTTAGAAAGATAAGAGGAAGAGTGGGGAAGTTAAAGTTTCAAAGTTCTTCATCACATTTTAAAGTGTCTAAAATGCTCATGCCGTCAAACAGTGGAAAATAAAAAAAGAACAAAAAAAGAGCTGTCCAATATAACCAAATTCTCAGTAATACAAGAGACACGCTGCAGCTTGAAACAATGGAGCAACCAAATGCCATCCTCTGAGAACTGGCAGGCCAGTAATGTCAAAAGTTTGACACACGTCATAACAGAAGACCATGCTCAGTTGACACACACACACACACACACACTCCAGATACAAAATGGCACATGCAAAGCCTTCTGCTTTGGTGCTGTCACACCCTCACTGGACAATGTGTGGTGATGAAGGAGATTGTTACCTTCAGAATTTTGTCCCCTGGTCGAAGAACATTGGAGGCGGGTCCGTCAGGCTGTACCCTAGTAACAAAGATACCCTATAAGTCAAAATGATATGAGGTTAGGAATCACACGGTGGTGATGGTTTAGAATCTTTGCCTTTTAATCTGGATTGATTTGTTCTTTGCCAAAATTCACAGCTGATATGATTGTATGATGGTACTTGCAAAGTACTGTATATCTAAGTGAAGGTTATATTGATATAAGATATAGAGCACTGTAGATAGATAGATAGATAGATAGATAGATAGATAGATAGATAGATAGATAGATAGATAGATAGATAGATAGATAGATAGATAGATAGATAGATAGATAGATAGATATTAAGTATTTGTGTTTCACTGAATAGATAGTGTGTGCACATGTTAAGGCAAAGATTATAAAGCATTCGGCTATGTACCAGATGTGTGACCTAACAGTATACATCCTACTAAACAACATACTGCGAGTCAACCAACGTTTACATCACGTCATTCATTCAGGTGACGAACGGATCCGTCTTCGCAGATTCCCAGAGCGCTCAGTACAGCGAAGACGATTAACTTAGAACTGAAGTTTTATAGGTTGTGGAGAAAAATGATCAATTCCATTTACCAAATAAACATCACAATATCGCCATGATATACACAAATGAACTCAATAAAATGTCATGTATTTCAGATAAAGTAGGAAAAATAACATTTTTTGGGCTGGGTAATTCTTCTAATACTTTTTCTTTTTTAATTATTATGAAAGATCACTGACAGGATTCTAAACCGTGAATAGGTTACCATGTAACACAGGCTGCTGAGGTGCAATGTCCAACATTGCAGTAGCTCATGTTTCCATGGAAACCCTACAGCAAGATCTTGTCTCCTTTACTAAATGGTAGTCTTTGTGGTAATTCTGTTAGCACTGGATAAAATGCATAAAGAGTGTACAGAGAATAATTTCCATTCATTAAATTGTGTTTGTTCAGTCTGGCTGAAGGAAAGAAGGCCTTACCATGTCGGAGGGTTTGAAGGGGTTCCCCTGCCCACTGATTCCCCCTGAGATGCTGAACCCGAGACCTGGGTTTTTCTCAATCCGAACACAGAACTACAAACAACAAAACAAGACAGTATGATAATGTTTGAGCCAGGATTATACGCATGTACACTGTATACCTAAGCGGTGTACAATCAGTGTAAAAAATTGTGCATCAACTGTATAAAATGAAAATGTACAGTCAACCGCAAAAGTATTGGCACCCTTCCTGAAATGGTGGCAAAAGTTTATTACTTACATAATAATGCCATAAGTAATATTGTGTGTGTAAAATATGGGAATGTTGTATATGCTCATCCTCTTGGAGGGTGTTCATTCTTTGGGTGCCAACTGTCAAGTAATTTGGGTGATAAGTGTTGATAAATCTAGTTAACTGACTCATACAGGTAACACCTTTAAGTTTCTGACTTAAGGTATTACCCATAAGATACACAAATAGAAACAAATATCAACAAATACGGCAAATCGTTTGGTCAATGAATCATACAAAATACATTATATTTAGGGTTTAACAGTTAAACGTTTACTACATCCACTATATCACAATATCACTTATTGCATATTGATGCAGTGACCTCATCTCAGCTTCCTTTCTGCTACTTATTGAAAGCATGGAAATAACTATTACACAAGCAATAAACTTGTCTAACAGCTTGACAGCACTTTATTTGAGATTTTAACCATTTCAGTTATATCAGTTTTATCTCTGCATCACTAATTGATAAAACCAATTTTGGACGCAAGTAGAGCCAATGCTACCAATATCTCTATCGGTTTTGCACATCTGGATCCTGCTATTTATATGCCAGAGTATGAATGAGACAACTGGCTTAGCACCTGTTCTGGAAAGCCATCCATGCTTTTCTGGCCTTTAGTCTGGATGAAGCAGCGGGCACTCTGTGGTCGGGGGCTGGTGCTTGTCACAGCCATGGCCAGAGGTGACTGGTACTGCTGGATGGACACCTTATTCATAGCTCCATCATACTGCTGGGGTCCTCGGTGCTGTGCCGAGGCTCCGCTTCCCATGATGCCCTGCTGTTGGTGAGAATGATGAACCACAGCCTGTGAAAGAAATGTTGAAATGACCAGCTGTATGTTTATGTACTACTTGTACATATATATACATCTATACGTTTGGCTATTACAGTAATTTGATCAAATAGCATGAAAACCAACTCCATGATCTCATTTACATTTAATTCAGGTCATTTTCTGTAACACAGAATTTTTTTTTTGGCTTATGATTGATGAACCTCAGGTTTATTTTGATTTGGGGAAAAAAATACTGAGCTAGAATAAACCTCAGGGGTTCTTGAAACTAGCAGATCTTATTGCACCCTCTTCTATTTTTGTCACTCTGCAGCACTTTTCACTCAATACATTTCATGAGTTCTAAAAAAGAAACTTCAGGCACAGGAGCTCGAACAAGCAAGGTGTGAACATACAGTCTGTCATATTCACATGGCACAAAACAACACGCATTGTGCTCTATTAGATTTTGCTCAGTCGCTCTGAGTGACAGCCTTTAAACATATACAGACTAGTTGCTAAGGAGACTGAGGAAGAATGCAGAACAGTGAGAATGAATGACTCAGAAAGTAGCAATTAACCCTGACATTTCAAAACATTAACACAGCAATCATGACTAGATTGAGATGCAATTCTGAAATTGAACATCTTTAGTTGAGCAGGAAGCGCAAAAGAAGCAGAGATTATTAGTTAGAAGACATATTGTGTGCGGGAATGATAGAAATATAATGACAATAAAACAGACGTGGCATGTCATCTCAGGACTCATAATGAGAATCAGCGGGACTACATTATTTTTTGTAAGGGACATACTTGATAAAATCTTTTTTTTTGTTTTGTTTTCTATTGCTGGGTTCAACCACACAACTGATTTGCAGACAATTCTTCACTCGTTTATACCCAAAGTAAAGATGACTGTACTGAGGAATAACATATGCACGTAAATTTCATTAAGGAGCTTTTATTAACAGCTATAGAAAAACCCCACTAAACTCAAATTATCCTCAGAAATACACACTAGTCCCTTATTCTCACTGCTGAGAATACGCACTATACACACTAGTCCCTTATTCTCACTGCTGAGAATCTCCTCGTGTTACTCTACTAATACTCTCAGTCTGTCCACAATTTGGTTATATTCCAGCTCCCATCATGTCTGTGCAAGATAATTAAAGTTTTTCAGCTGGAACAGAGTAAAAATGCAGGCTGCCACAGGAGTCCTTGATGACTTGGGTGAAGATATCTGCCATGGCACTACTGTAATATATGACGATGCAAATGTAGCACATTTGAGAAACAACAGCATTTCATATTATTATGTGAAAAAGCAAAGAATGAACCTTTTTGATGATGGTGTTGTCAGGAGGTACATCTCTTCGTCCTAACGAGTAGGGAGCCCACTGTGTGGTGGGAGAGACCACCTCTTGACCATTATCTAAAATATTGCTCTGTTGTGATGGAGTCTGCGAAGAGATTATTCAGTAAATCTATGCACGGTTAGACCTTGATATCAAATAACACATCATCAAATAACGTGTTTTGTGAAAACGAAACAAATATGCTCGCAATTGTCTAATTGTTATATACATATCTTCCTCTATATATAAACAAGAGGATTTTAATCAGATCAGCATTATCTAAAGTATTGATTCACATGGCCCTCATATGTATGAGGCTATTCCGTCTACCATAAATTTGGTTTTTGTATGTTTGAGCATCTAAATGAAAATTAACTGAATTACGGAATGATGTGTCTGGAGGGGGCATTTACAGTTTGTTGTGTAATACAACTCATTACAGATCATATTCGCAGTTCATCTGCACTGCAGAACTGTATGTGTGAAAGTAGTGGAGTCGTGCTAACTCCACACTTCTGCTACAGTTAAACACTTCTAGCAGCCATTTAGGAATGTTTGCGATTCAATCTTAGTGAAAGAAGGGTCGTATAGAGGAGCAGGAGCTACTCTAAATGCTTTGTGAATTACTCTTAGACTGAATAAAAGTCCTGAAATTATGACAGTCACATTTACGAAGAATTTCTCCTAATTCTGCTTTTTTTCTGGGGCTTTTTCTTAAATCAAGACAATATTACGGCATTACTAGCATGTACAAGACATACAAGCCAGTTACATATGACCTAAGTGAACTTTTTAGATTATCATATGCCAGTGTTTCTGTAGACCCAGAGAGAGAGACAGAGGCAACAGAAGGTCAACAAAGCAAACACAGAGACACATGCAACACAGACACCTGAGTATATTCACACAACACTGAGACAGTGTCTAGTCTGAAAACACTCACACATGAAGTGTTAGATTTGTGTTAAACAGAGAAATATGAGGAATGACTTTTCACAGTGAATTATTTCCAATTATACCACAGCCCTGTCCATTCTGATTGGTTAGACAGTGTTGATTAATCTTCTACAACAGCAGCTCTGACAACGGTGTCAGTTGCAAGGCATATCACAGCTTTATATCAATGCACTTGTATTAATATTTCTATAGTAGCAACTAATTCACAGGAACTCATATGATTAATAAGATAAATGAGCTATTCAAAATAAGGCATTTATTTAACAAAGTAAACTACAGTTCTTGATATGGTTAAGGAGAGTTATTTACTATAAAATGAGTATCCAGTCTAAACTTTGTAAATGTCACCATGTTTTCTGACACAGGAAAGCCTTCAGGAAAGCCTTTATGTGGTTTCCATTTTGCGGTTCATTGTAGCAATATGACAAGCTGGGTTTGTTAATCTTATTAACAAAAAAAAAAGAGAGTCAGGAATCTAATGAGGAAGAGACTGTTTTTAGCTGTTTCATGAACGGCCCTCACTATTAAATGCAACTATGAACGGATAAAAACATGAATGTGTCATTCTTTAGTAAACACACATTGGCAAAGTGCTGTGGTATAAGAGGAATAAAACACATATGGGTGTGCTGTTATTGGAAAACAATCAATTCCATCATTGATTCTTTCCCTATAAGAGCACAGCCTGTCATGTTTTATTCCTTACGCAATATTTTGATTTTAATATAAATAGTTGAGGTATGGTTAAAAGATCTCAAACTTGAGTTTTTATAATACTATTCCTTTCAAGCAGAAGCTGTTTTTAAAAGATATTATAAGCATGTTCATTAAACAACTGGCCTCATGCTCCAATAAAATTGGAGCTGATTGTACTCTTTATATACTCACATTTGGTAGAGGTAGCCACTGAGTTGTTTGGTTTTCATGCTTTGTGTTATTGTAAAAGTTTATTGTCATGCTTCTGCTGGCATGCGGTGCAGCATAGCCTCCAGAGTACAGCATGCCGAAGTTTACTGTGTTGTGCTTAAGGACAGCGCTCTGATTGGAGGGAAACAACCACATGACATGAATGAATGGGTGTGCCACATAGAAAGTCAAAGGCTGCTGCTGGGGTGGAGGGAGGGTTACACTCGACTGCACCACACACACTGCGTAGCTGCAACAGAGTTGAGAAGCTTGACCAACAGAAAACGGTACAGAACATCATTACTACCAACACAGCAAACACAAACAAACATTTATATAAAACTAACAATACCAACAGTGTGTGACTAAGATTAGTGGACAATCACATATACTAGTAGGCTGCTCACAGAAATATAGGATCCTCAACCTCTATGTTGCACTTCATAAAGTCGTGTCTATTTATTGTTTGTTTTTTTGTCTATAGACTGTTAATATTGCCCAAGAATAACTAATTAAAACAACGCAACAGTTTTTTTGTTTGACGGCTCATCAATAACCTATTTGTACTTTTCCACCGGACAGTAAAGCTTGGCCTTGACCCATATACCTATGGTGGATTTGGAATTCCAAACCAAGCCAACCCAGGATATGTGCAGAATTAAAAAATATTTAAAAAAATGAATCGGCCAAATGCAATCATCACACAATTGTCTAGTTTCTAGTTAGTACAGCACAAAAATCATTAGTAATAGTGATTGCCAGAGTGTCTTTATCTTTTTTTTAATTTTTTTCAGTTGTACTATAATTCTAATTATTTCCCCACCATCTTCAAATTTTGCCCCATCCCAAATGGCTTCCTATTCACTGGACTTGCTCCCTAAATAGGGTATATCATAATGATGTTCTACAATCATTGAACAGTTCTTGAGATGCAGCCTGTGTCCTTGCTTTGGATATTTGTTGTATTGTACCATCTAATGAAATTGGTTCCTTTTTTATTTTATTTTATTTATTTTTTTGAGTTATACATATTTCCCTTTCCTTTTTCGCTTTCCTTTACTTATTATACCCAGTTATACCGATTTTCATACCTCACTAGCCACCAGTTGTCATGTTATATAAAAGTTTGTAATTCTAACACCTGCATTTCATCAGGTTACAAATAGTTCTGGGTAATGATTTGTTACAAATACGTGCCGGTGGAAAAGATCAATATAACAACTGCTAATGAACATGACAACCATTGGGAAAACATATTGCTGGTTAGATATCACAAAAAAAATTCATTGTATTACTGCACTCACATTGTGCTTAGATTCAGGTGATCATGGTATCTATATGGTTTTTTTTAAGACCAAGTTATATTAAGCACGTGCCAGAGATGAACATGTTACTAGTGAGATTTACGTACCCGGTCTAGCCGTTTTGCCTCTATGTGCCTTAGGAGCTGTTGTCTCCAGTCCACTGGCATTTTGGAGGTCATATCCTCTGGTTTATGCGGAACAGGCCTCATCTTCATGTCAGCATCAGGGCTCTTCTCAGTGCATATACTCATATTATAATCTGAAGGCAATTTCTCTAGCAGGGCAGCCATGGTGGGGCGTGCAGACACTGGCCGAGCTTGCGATGCCCCATAAGTCTCTGTACTGTAGCTCCGTGCAGACAGTGGGCGACGCTGAGTCAGACTTTTCGTAGGGTTTCCCATTATAGGCTTTTTAGGTTCTTGATAAGATGAGTATTCATCTTCATACCTACCATTCCTCTTGTGGAACTGGGAATCAGCCATGGTGGACAAGCTATTCTGTGCATCCATCATGGCTTTAAGCTGTTGGGGTCTGTTGTAATGGTCTGCCATTTGGTGCTCCTGGGCTTCTGCTACCCTGCGGAACAGGGCCATCTCTGTAGAACTTACCAGGGAATCTGCCCGCCGTAGGAAACCTGGACGGGACCGTTGAGGCTGGGCAGAAAACTGTTGAGGAAGTGCATCATCAGTGACAGGTGGCTGAGAAAAGGAGAACATTTGATCCATTGGTTGATAGCCCCGGTAACCTCGCGGACTAATAAGCTCCTTTGGCAGTGTCTTGCCTGGTTGATTCACATATTCAGGGGTATTGGGAAACGGTGGAGGAACCCGCCGTTCTGCTTTCATCACATCCATGGCTCCTTGAGGATTAAAACTTTGGTCAAACTGATAAACCTTTTTGGGAATAGCAGGTTTCTGCTGCTGAGAAGATTTATTTGTGCCGAAGCTGTCAAGATCATCATCTAGCATGGGAGCAGACTGGCTCCTGGACATGCTCTGTTCGAGAGGTCCTGGGAGGTCAGCTCTGTCCACGCTACCCTGATTCTCTATGCTTGAGCTGTAGGTGTCCAAGGGAATACTGTACACCTTGTATGATCCGATATCAATTTCATCTATGCTCTGAGACTTCTTAAATTTCGCCTTTACCTCCTTCATCATTGGAGAAAGTCTCTCAGAGCTCTTGCTTATGACCAAGGTGTTGCCCTTATTTGGTTCATTACGACCTTGAACATGTGCAAAGATATTAGGCTGACCTTGCCCTGTCCCTGAGTCTCTGGAGTCCAGGAATCCCCAGGCTCCTGAAGAGGGGAAAGTGCCAGGTAGTTCACCCATCTCCTGCTCAAAGTCTTTGCGGTCAGGGTTGGGGCTGTTTGCTGGGGTAATTTCCAGTTTGGAAGGGAATGCTGTACGGTCTTCAAATGGGCTGGGAGTCCTCGTCCAGTTCTGCCAGGGGTTTGGGGGCGGGGGTGGAGGCACTTCAGCATCAGGAGTTGTACGGAAAGAGTGTGGTGTCTGCTCCAGCTCTAATGGGACCCCCATGATGCGATCCTGTCGCATGAGAGGCCGTCGGCTATGCGCTGTTGAGGCACTACGAGGCTTTGTGCCTAGCATGGGGTTCCCACTACTGCTGCTGGGAGTCTCAACTGGTGTCTCCTCTGCTACGAACCCTGTATTGTCATAGTGGGGGGCATCATTCCAGCTGTCGAATGTGTCACTGAGTGGCCGTCTCTCACCCCGCTGCTGCAGGGTACTGGAGGGGGGTGTCTCTCTGTGGCTCAACAGAGGCTTCGTCTCTATGGGCTTTGGGAAAGACTGAGCAAGTCTGAAGAGAAAACCAAAAACAAAGGAAAATCAGAGGAATAGGACTGTATCTAGAGAATAAAAACAGGAACAAGCTTTGTTATAGTTAAGAGTAGTTGATAATGCCTAGGGGGTTTAAGAAAAGAAGAAAGAGGGATAGCAAATTTCAAGGCTCATGATGAAGAGAAAAGACGGCATTGGATTTTATCTTTATTGTTTTTCATATTCTGTGTACAAAAAGGCAGGCTTTTTAAGATGATGTAAACACACCCATGTAACATCATCAGTGCTAATGGCATTTTGAGAAAGCTTTTCCGCTATTTTCAGTGATGTCACAGACACAGAACTTTGCTAATTTGAAAAAGACTTAATCACATCATGTCCCACATCAATGAAATGCTTGCTTTTTGCTATATGTGTGTAGCATTACGATATACAAAATGTGTCATTATGTGTGTAAACTGCATTAACCACAATTTCTAGGGTAGAAATTAAACCTTATACACTTCTATATTCAAGAACAAAAAATCTCTTTCTAAATGACCTGATAAATGACATTTTAAATGTTCATGCCCATCCTTACTTAAAATGACATTATGGAGGAAAGCCTAGAATTCTTTCTTATTGCTGGACAAGAATATTTTATTTTATCTTTTCATTGTGTTTCCTTGATTAAATAATAGAGTGAACTGATATTCCAACCCACTGTACTGCAATGCTCTTGGGTGTGTCTTCAGAGTGACATTTAATTTTAACATACTCTAAAGATATTTTGGTTTTATTTTATATGCATTTTTACACATAATCTGTTTATGCTAAATTTCCATAAAATCATCAAGCAAAGATTTAGCCTTAATCTAAAGGTATGGAGGCTTAAACTCTTTGGGATTCTTGTTAAATGAAAGTGATACTAATTGGTTATGCTGGCATGTTAGTAGGCCACCATAGAATAACATAACAACTAACAGCTCACTAATTTATGAGCTTTCATATCACTGAACTGCACAGGTGTGCCCTCGGTTGAAGAATGCTAGCAGGCATGAAATTTGTTGATCGGTGCCAACCTGTTAGTCCAGTGGGTCTGTGATGGACCCTCTTTGGCAGCACTCTGCATGGAGCTGACATTGCCAGGAGGGTTGGAGGACCCAGAAGAACCCTGTGAGGGGGAGTAGTCTGAGTAGGTGGCTGATGATCCACTGTTATTCAAGCAGTGCATTTTGTCTGGGTCTGAGTCATCGATGGATCCTGAATGGGAGGAAATTCATATCAGTATTGTACACTTCATGTTCATAACAGCACTCTCTTTCTCTGTTGGATATAACGCATGTGCTCTAGTAGGTGCATGAGGAGGATATAAAGTGGAATAATGGTCTCTGTCTCTAATTGGAATTGCAACAATCCCCCTATAAAGCACCTCACCGTAGCAAATCTCACCATTTCACCCAGCATCTAATTATCCCACAACGTTCACCTCAACTTTACACAATACACAGACATTGCAGAAATATATTTAATATTTGAAAATACTAAAATCTAAAATATCTAAAAACATAATTAGATGAGCTATTGTGGTATCACACCAAAGGCCCAGAGGTAACAGAGGAACAAAATAAAAATACATTACATGTGTCTAGATGTTTTGATCTTGGGTCCTCTCTAGCATACCTTTTTTATCTTTTCCCAGCAATACAACCTTTGGCTTGTACATAGGGGGCTCCACCAGAGTCGGCCTCATGTCAGAAATCCGGATATCATTAGGTGAACCTCCCATGGAATCCTGGGAAAATAAATGTCAGACTATTTCTCTTGTTTACTCACATGTATAATTACTAACCTAGACCATAACAGACAAATCAGTGTGCTACAGTAAAGCTCTCTGATTTTTCTGTTGTTATGGTTAAGTAAAAAAAAAAAAATCTAAATTAGCACTATAGAATCACAGACCTATAAACCACTCTTAAAATCATTTCAGCTATCTGTGCATCTGTGTATTCATTATATTTTTATACCACAGTGCTATTGCTATCGGATTTAAATATGATCGGTCAGGTGTCGATTAATTTTCTATAAGCAGCTGTGATTCCTTCTAATATATTAACTATAGTAACAGCTCATTCACAGAGGCTTAAGTGGTACAAGTACCATATAAATAATTTGCTAGATGCTTTATTAATCGCATAAAAAAATAATAGTTGACATGATTAAGCTTTTTGTAAGGAGCAATGTTTGTAAGATTTGTAGAAGTCTCTAATGTCAGCACATTGTTACCGTCGGGAAGGTTTCAGTCATAGTGTCCTTTGCATTTCTGGTTTCTCAGTAACATTATCAGTTGTGGTTTTTCTTTCATTAAAAAAAGAACAGCAATAACAAGAACTGACCTGTGTACCAGACAATGCACACATCGCATGCCACAATGAAAGCAAAACATTGTTTATTAATAAATTAAAAATTGCTGTATTTGTTTGCAATCACTGTGGTATAAGAGGAATAAAACACTTTGGGACAATAAGGGACGTTACTGCATCACACCAACCTGCCATGGATTATTTGCCAGTAACAGCAACCCTATCATGTTTCATTCCTTACATAATGAATAGGTTTATATATATATATATATATATATATATGTTGTTGATCTTTCAGCTGCTCCCTACGTGTGAGGGGTCGCCACAGCAGACCAACTGGCACAGGTTAGGCACAGGTTTTATGCTGGATGCCCGTCCTGGCACAACCCTCCCATTTTTTTCAGGCTTGGGACCAGCACTGCATCCAGTGGCTGGGGTTTGGGCACTGGCTGGGAATTGAACCTGGGCTTTCCGCATGGTAGGCGAGAAACCTACCACTGAACCACCAGCGCCCACCAATATGTTTTTTATTTTTTATATATATAATACTGTTTTATTCTCATGGTCAAAACAAGCCTTATAAATGGCTGCCTGAGGAATGTATCCTTTATTTTTCCTCTGCATGAGGCATTTTTTAGTGTTTTTATGGCAAATCTACTTGAAATGTTGACTATATTTGTATGAACATAACAAAAGACCTAATTAGACCATGTTCATAGTATACAGCTAGAGGAATATTTCAATAAAAATATGTTTTTAGATCAGTATATGGTGTTTAAATATTTATACTTACTGAAATGGAATCCATTTTTCAAATGTCATAATAAACATTAAAGTGTTCATGATTTGCAGCAAAACTTCCTATAATAAACCTATAAAGCATCAGTTCATAGTGAAAACTCAACTGATGCTTAGTTCTTCCTCACTCATTTAAAAGAAGATAAACAGCAGTGGAAAGACCATAAAGGGAACAAAACCATCAAACGTCAGAATGACAGAGGCCCCGACTTCAATCATTCTGTGACTTTATCTGTTAAAGCATATTTAAGCAGAAGATTGATGCATATTAAAGATGAGTATTAATACATCACAGGTTACAAAAGCTCAGAAACAATAACATGATAAGAATGATTTCCCAAAGGCTTTCATTAAGTGCAGGTTAAATATCAAGTCAAAACATTTATTAAGGAAGATTTATCGTTCACTTTAATGATTCAGTGACTCACATTCTTCTGTCATAGTCACATTCACGCTTCTGAAACACACCGATCAGCCCCCTGACTTTAAACAGGGTGTCTGAGCCTGAACATGTTTGCATGTTTAATGTATAAACTGCTTCTCTTTGTCTCAGGTATGCAGTTGAAATACTGCTAGAGCTATCTGGCCTGTGCACTCAACTCACTTTTTCCTTGACCTGCTGCAGTACAGTGGATGCACAGCACAAACAGCTGCAGAGAAGATCAGAGCACACAGTATCTGATCACCTCCCACCATCCTAAATATCTCTCAGTTCTCTCTCGCATCTTGTTTCAGACCATCGCTTCTCATTTCTCTTCCTCATTCTCAGCCTTGGGTTATCCTGTCCCAGTATTCCATACAATATCTCTAAAACCTTGTAAGCCTGATTTATGCGTCCTTCTGAACAGGTCTGCTGGGGCCTTGAGCAAGTTGGAAAAAGGCAGTATGGAAAAGTCACTCAAAATCAAATCAAATCTAAAATGGCCCATAAAGACATGTGAAGTGTGGCAGAAATATAGTAGGTGCAAGCTCTGACCCTGACTCACACGCTCTTTTCAAATGCATTTATCACATCATGCAAAAGTGCTGAGTTAAATTTATAAGTGGAATTATTAGCAAGGAAAAGTCTTAAATCCTTAAGGGATTGTTTGTGTGAAAACCTGATAATAGCAGAAACTGATTTTTACTAACAGGATCTAAGCAGGCACTTTTCAAATTAACAAAATAACAAGTCCTGACTGTTTTGCATGTTTGCCTTAGCAAATGTACAAGCTGTGGTATTTATTTATGAAAGTGTAAAATACAAGGTGGTAAGTATGCAAATTGATTAATTCAGGACTTACTTTAAATTCAGGAATAACGATTGTGTGTGCAAATTAATATGACCTTTTAAAGACAAAACAGAGGCAGCATTTCTTTCGAGTTCCTCAAAATGATGTCTGAGTACCTCAGTATTATGAAAAGTTACTTTTTATTTGATATTTGTTGTTCAGTAGCAACAGCAATCAAAGAGAGCTTGTGAAAATGTTTCCCGAGTTGCCAATATTACTATGAAGGAATTCCGAGAATAAGGACAATAAGAACCTCATTCAGTTTTCACTGACCACAGTGACCTCAGTGACACCTTCCACCTTACGCAGCTCCACCTTCTGGTTTCTATTGGCTCACAACACCGAAGCTCATTAATTCATAGCTCAAAGTTCACCTGGTTCACAGAACTGCTACCAGAAGCAAATATATATTTCCTGCTCCATGTTCTTTCAGTTAAAAGAAGAGGAGTGCCATTTCTGCTGGGTGAAGTTTATTTGCATTTGGTCTGACCACTGCTTTAGCTGAGAAAGCAGAAAAGTGTAGTTTTCATGATGTAGCAAAGACTCCAAAAAGCTGCAGTCAATCCATAGATGTTGGAAGCTTTGCAGTTTCTTTACATATTGGGATCTTTGTCCATCAGCATGTAGTAGTGTAAATTTTATAGACCGTATTAGGAATGAAACCATGCAGTGTATTAATACTTCTTCAATTACTTGTTTCTCATGGAGTCAGTGTTTTTCCTTTTGCAACTTGTAGCTACATTTCCAATGACCTGGTCATTCAAGTTTAAATCATAGTTGCAGTAAGAGGTGAGTCAAAAAAGTCTTAGGTCACACCATGGCTATCAGAAAACTATAACACTGTCAATGCTTGATCTGGAACATGCCCTGTGATTCCATACTGCAACATTCTGCAACAGAACCGTAACACCTCTGTATCTCTCTTCTTCCTGTTTGCTATCTGCCATCACGTTTTGATGGACAGCTAAGATCCTCTTTTCCGAATGCTCATGGCTTTCCAAAGTTTGTTTCGAATTCTTCTCAGAAGCAACTCGGATGAAACATAAACCAAGCTTTAGTGACTGTGGCCAAATTAACATATTAATGAGAAAATCAATGGCAAACAAAATTCCATAAGCAGCATTCAGTTCTCTTGCCATGCCATCACACTGGTGTATGTAATGGCAGCAAAATAATTTCACCTCTTACACAATATAACTCGCTCAAAGCTTTTGATGTAGATACATTGCTTTTGAGAACAATGAGTATATTTTTTCTCCTTTTTTTCTTCCTATTCTTCTCTTCCCATTAAGAGAGTCAGCGTCTGGTCAATATATCACATTTTTATATCATTTTTATATCACTCCACCAGTAAATTGACTGCTGTCTGGTCTCTCAGCCACTTACTATGAGGCAGAAACAGGAAGAGGAAGTAAGGGCCAGGCTTGTATTCTCTGGCAGTTGCGGCTTGGGAACGATGCGATGTAAAGAAATCTAAGCAAAACAAACATACATACACACACATACATACAAACAAACACACAAAATGGTGGATTTTCTATGGAGGTCTAGAAAAAAAAGAATGTGTAAGAAGCATGGGGTCATGACCTCAGTCCTCCCAGCGTCCCATAACCCTTCATATGGAGCATTATGCAGTTTGACTGCAGGGTCTCTGAGACTGTGGGCGGTAGCACTGTAAGTTGTAATGGACACAACACACGAATGTGTGTAACTCTACACACATAGTGTAGCTTATGCACAAAGCATTGAAAAGCCTGGTGTTAATGAATGCACACGAGTTGCTGTGTTCACACACTTCCCTGTCTTGATGATGTCCAGAAGCCTGTTGTAATTTTACTGCTTTAGTTGGAAATCAAACCACCACCTTTTAAAGACACTTTTGTTTGATTGCCTAAGCATATTTTCAGTTGTATTGTGGTAAACTGACATTTATACTAGACGACACTGCTTTCTGGGTCCCTGCCGAGATCATAGCAGCAATTTTACCACTAGCTGATATGTTTGGTGTGTTAATTTAATTCTACATGAACAAAGTCACCGTAAAGAAAGCAGCAACTGGATTTTGAAGTCACCACTATTGTTTCCAGTAACTAAAGCCTGAATATAAGAGAACATGCACCTCAACATAACTCTCAGTGCAACCTGGGGATCCTCTAAATTGACTGTTTATGATCCTAGTTTTGGAAAGCTAATTCATACAAAGCTATTCTTGCAGTATAAAATTCTGTCAAGGTTTCTGAATGATTTATGAACATTTTAATAAAGGGTTCATACATGATTCTAAAAGCTTATGCACAATTATGTGCTGTATTAATCTCAATACAAAATGCCTTTAATGTTTCTTTTTGTCAAACTTAGAACATTCTAATAAAATTGCTGAAATCTCAAAAGCTATGCCCTTTTAACTAGCTAGCACCCTATTCATGGGTTTTACCATTCTGTGGTCTATTGTAAAACTTCTCAGACTTCTCCTCAAGGCTCCCTCTCAGACTTATTAACAATTTTATCATCTGATTTATCTTCAGATTTCTCATCAGACTCATCCTCAGACTCAAGACTTCTCTTTAAACATCTCACATCAAGACTACCTCTCAGACTTCCCATTAGACATCTCTTCAGATTTATCATCTGACATATCTTTAAATTTCACAACAGACTCCTCCTCAAGATTTCTCAGACTTCTCTTTAAAATCCCCTTCAAACCTCACCTGAGACTTCTCTTCACATTTCCACAGACCTTTTACTTTTTAACCTCTCAAAGACATGAGGGACAGGTTCATTGTTTTGTAAAATCTTTTTCCAAAGTGTGTGTATAGTGAGACATTGTTCATGTCTTTCAATTAGAATTAGGACCAAACCATTGTAATGTTGTGTGTGAAACCATTTAGTTCAGTCATGGGTCCTGTTTCCTGCTGTGTTCTATGTAGTGTTCCCGATTTTTCATCGGATTGGATATTGATTAGGATACTATTTTAAACACAGTGCATTATGTCAAAAACATTTGCTAAACATTGCCAGAACGTTATGCTTAGTACATTACAATCTATCCTTCTTAGAACCCACTGAATACTGTTTGGAACACAAAAGCCAGTGCAGCTTTTTCTGTACAGATGTTTCCAAGGCTTCAACACACTTAAAGTTTTACATTAGCCATCAGACCACATAAACCCTACTCTGTGGAAAAGCAAAGTCACATACACTTCATTCTCAATGTGAAACCTCCCAATAACGTTGTGGACTAAAACCTGAATCCTAGCAACAGGCATTGCTAAGCTTTTAATGGTTGCCAATCAGCAGGCTCGGAGTGCACTTGACATTTCGGACTGACCTTTTTCTCTGTTTGTTCAATGATCTCAGCTGCAGGATGAGCAACGGTCTAAGGAGTATCAAAGGATCGAATATGTGGATGTGCTTCTCGGTCTGACCTGCAGGACCACCTGTTCTTACCCAATACACAATTTATCTTAAACAATACTCATTTATTTATAGCGAGTACAACCTCAGTAGCCATGTATCCAAAATTCAAACATGCACTCTATTTAAGGTAAAGCAAACAAATAGCTCTTCCTGCAATCTTTATTCAGAAAATGCTTTGGGCCTGTGATTCGGAATCCTTTACTTGGCACATGGAGGGAGGGTGCTAATGAATTTATCATTCTCGTGACTCAAACAAAGCAGCAGATCTGGCCTGGCCATCAGCAGGTGGCAGGCTTTGAGAGATGAAACGTTCCCATTGATTTCTGCTCACTTCCTCCCTACAGCTCATACTGCTATGTGTTAACGTTTGATTTACACCTGAGACTGGGTTGTGCATGCCAACCATTATAGCACAATGTCGGTATATTTGTGAGATTGTAGTCAGAGACCAAACAAGTCTTCCCATGCTTATATTGTTTTCCTGATAATATGTATGTGTTTTAATCCCTTTAATTGGTAACAGCAGGTTAAATCTTGAAACCATAGATATGAAAATGCAGATGCCACAAAAACATCTAGTTTCCATATTACAGATGATTTAAGACGAGAGGTAATGTGCTAACTAAGTTCAATTCAATTTATTTATATTGGTTTTTGTTCTATTTTAAAAATAGAAATTCACAAGGCACAAGTCACAAGGCAGCTTTACAGAAATCTGGATGTTGATTTAGATCGCTTATGAACAAACCAGAGGATAAAGTGCAAGGAATGTCTCCCCAAGGAGGACCAGACTCAAAAGGGAAGACTCATCCTCTTCTGGGTGGCACTGGACAGTATTATTATAATAAATCATTACAGTATATAGGTACAGAAGAGTAATGTTAAAAAGTTCAAAGTGTATTGAAGCACAGCTTAAATTCAGTTCATAGTTTAGACAATGTTATACTTGTTAGCATATCTTTAAGTATCTTTAAGTATGTATTGATAAGTCAGTTCATCATAATGCAACTCACCATGGCTAGGGGAAGCTTGAAGCCATGTATGTCCTGTCTAATTTGTCTATGCTATTTGATTTTATGAGAACTAAATTATAAATAACATATGTTTACATAATTTCACAACAGACGTATACTGAAAGTTCTGATTTAGTGTCATTTAACCATGCAATTGCTGATATGACTTACTACCAACAGTTTAGTTTTAAGTCCCATGCTTGCTTATGTTTATACTCTCGCCTGGATACTGTAGACTTGTAGTCAATCGGTTCCCTTGAGAGACTGGTACCTCCAAATTTTTTGTCTTGGTCTCAGGGAGTATTTCCTCACCACTGTTGTTCATTACGGATCACCAATATAAGTTGAACACAAACCAAGTTTCACCTGATTTTATCAGAGCAAACCAGAATCTCACCACAGCACTGGTTATAACTGATTCTAGCCTTGTCCTATGCACTAATATTTTACAGTATCAGTCTAATGTGGCATCTCTTCTTAGATCTATGGTTTAGACAGCTGGCTTTGCATTCCTGACAAAAATACACTTTTCTTGCACAGTTGACAGTTTTACATAACAAAGACACTGTCAGAAGTGTAGTTTAAAAAAAAGACAGGATTCACTGAAAGAGCAAAGAAAAACAGCTGTACCTCAGAGCTCTCATTTAGATCCTCCTTGTCCTTCCGCTTTGGGATGTCGATTGCCGAGTTCATGATGATGCCTTGCTCTGGCAGAGGAGGCTTGGAGAATTCTTTAACCTCCCTCTCAGTCACCTGCCAATACACAGCGACTAATCAACAATAATAAAAACACGAGAGGAACAAACAAGTGGTGTAATTCCTCATATTTAATATGGTCTACAGTTGTGTTGTTACCACTGAGAGAGATACTGTTTACCAAACTGAGGTTACCTCCTTGGGTGCAATTTGCCACTTGGGCTCGTATGCGTCTGTGCTGTGGAGCTCCATGTTATTGCCGGAGGAACATTTCTCTGTGCTAAGAGGGTGAGTAGTCTTCCCCACCATATTTTGCACAGACTTCACCATGTTCTTCAGGTCTTCCGGGTAAGGGGTGGGATATCGTTTCAGATTAATCTCAACCTACAGAGAGGATGAGAGAGGACGAAAAAGAAAGAAAGGTTTAAAAACAAAAGGTTTGCTTCTTTTAATAATTATGTTAATAATAATCACTCTCTATAAAGATTAGGAAAAATTATTGTATTGAAATAAACATTCTACATGATTCAATTCTACTTTATTTGGTGACAAAAGTGGACATTTCCCATGAACGGGACACACAAGATGACAAAGATCCCAAAGATTAGTTTTTAGAATTGCACAATTTAGTTTATTCTTGTGGTTATCAAGTTTCAAAATTAACTAGTGTACTCCATCACATCAAGTCCTAACAGCTTCTTACAAAATGGAGCAACTCCAGCAATTGTCATTAGAACTCAGCTGTTATCATATATCAGATGAAACCAAAATCAACCAAATCTGGTCTTGGCCTCAGCATTTTAGTGAAAAGGAGGGGGCTACAAACATAAAAAAAGCACCAGATATCTACTCTAAAAAATGGCAGAAAATCTGTGATGCTTTGGAACCGTTTTGTGAGTGGGGTTTCCAGGGCTTTTGGGAAGATTGATGCCATCAAAAATTCTGCTAAAAACCGGTTTCCACCTCCGGGAGGTCCAAACTTTGCCATAGATTGTAATCTTTTGGCAAGATAATAGGCCAAACATACTTATAAATCACTAGAGACATGCTTAAAGAAACACTTTTTTTTCAATGACCATAACAGACTCAACAATAAGATGGAGGATGAAACGCTGTCTGAGGCATGCTACATGTTGTGCCAGCAGTGTGCACAAAGGACAGCACTACTTCAGCACCCCCAATGCTATAGAGGAAACACATTGCTGCAGGGCGGGCTCGGCAGAAGCACACATGGCAAATCAGAGCTGAGGCAATCACTCACAGTCTAGCAGAAGCAGGGATCGTAGAAAGAGGCACAATACATACGAAGGTAAGCCAGTTGCTATAGCAGTAATAACTGCTAAATGCTTCCCTCTCCATTCTGGAGTTAGCTGAAGACAGTGGAGTTAAGGCTACCTGAACCTTCTGCTCCTTGTCACTACTCAGCCCTGCCTGGAAACCACTACTATAGAGCACACTGCTGAAGACAGCACTCCTCTCCTCCACTCCACCTTCTTTTACCTCACATAATCCTACAGACTTTAAATAAAATAGCATTTTTCACTACCTCGGCCCATCGCAGCCGTGAGTCGCTACAGTGGTGGAAAATGTGGAAATGAGCACAGACCCGCCCCACAATCTTAAAAGGGGCCCCATGCTTAAGCACCTCCTGAAAGCAAGCCTCCAGCACCAGATGGTGACCCAGGGTATCACCCAGAGCCTTCACATTGCCATCAAGGAAATGCTGGCTCTGAAAAAACTCTCTGTTACTGCTGCTGCTCCTCTCCCCGACCCCAACCATAATGCCTAGCAACTCCTTAGGAAGCTGAGCAGCAAGGATAACATCAAAGCATACCTGCAAACCTTCAAAAGAATACCCTTCCAGTAAGAATGGAATAACGATGACTGGGCCCTTATCCTTGCTCTCCTTCTATCTGGGAAGGCAACTGGCTTATTAAGTGCTCACCCCAAAGGAGGCCATCAACTACGCGACACTGAAGAGTGAGATCCTGTGCACTGTGTCTGGTCTCCTACCAAAACAGCACCAGAGTTCCACCACTGGACCTAATGCCTCAGAGCCAACTCTAGAGCCCAGATGGACAGTTTGCTGGGTACAGCAAGGAGTTGGCTCCAGTCTGAGAAACACAGGGCTGCAGAAGTGTTCGTGAAAATTGTGATGGACCAATTCCTATAAGCTCTGCTGTTGAAAGAGCACAAAACTAAAGGGCTACGAGGTTCCAACACCAACTCTCCAGTGCCCCAACAAGTCATCAAGCCCAGGCTAAGCAGATGTACCCTCCACACCACAATCCCACCCAAGGCACCCAACATTTCTGGTTCTGGATCCTGGCCCTGGTCCCGAAGAGTACCAGGGCATGCCACGACAGAGACCAGCAACCACCTGAGTGCAGTCAAAAGGGATGCCAAAACCATGAGACACACATATACACCCTAATCCAGTGTCTTGTCTATTTCACCATGTAATGCAGGAGGGGAATTTTGGGAGTGAGCAAAAGGAGGCTCAACCAAGAGCTATCAAAGAGTTAAGTTTATATCAACCCTCAACCTGACAAAATGATACTGTGTTCAGCCTGTCGCAGGTGCGAGTCATTACAACATGCTTCAACCTTGTTAGATAAAAGTCTATATAAATGAGTCTATATGCACTGAGACACAAAAGAAGACTATGGAACCTTGACTTTTGCAGAGTTGTCCTCCTCCTCTTTCTTGTCCTCAAAGTCAAATGCCACAGTCATCCTCTGCTGCCTCTGTTCCTCCCAGAGAGCGGGGTTGAAGCTGTCGCTGTCTGACTGGTAATCTGCAGACACACAATGTTCAATGTGAGTTCTCCATACACAAAGAGCATCTACGTAACTCAAAATCAGTAATACTGAGAAAATAAAAGATATGTCATTGGATAAGTTGTTCAACTTTTTTTCACCTTCATCATGCCGTGGTTGCTGGGGAAACATGTAGTTCGTAAGCACCCTCTGTTTGGTCTCAGGATGAGCCTCTGTTTGCAGGGGAATAAGGGCTTTGGACTGCACAGGATCAATAAAGAATAGACAATAAATTAATGTCAGTGCTAAGCTCCCGGTCATTAAAATATTAAAATATTATTAGTTATTTCTTGCATGATGGCATGTCATGCATCAAAAAAAACCCTGTTATTTCCTGTTTGAGTGTAATCACAAGGAAAACAGAAAAACATTGTGCATACCATTTTGCACCCCTGAGTGCACTAAAGTGATGCATGGTATTGAACTTACCCATAGATCAGAGCACAAACCTGTGATCGTGAGCCCAAAATTCCAAAATGAGGCCAAAAACTGAAAATTCGGATCGTAACGCCATAAAGCACCTTAATCACATTTGTCACACACTAAAAGTTGATAATAAATCAAAACAAGCACCTGATTGTCAGATAGCCAGAGTGCAGCCAAATCTTTCAGTTTAGTGAAAGTGTAGGGAAGATTCTTCAACCTAGCAAAAAAAGATTGCAGAGTTCAGAAGATAGATAGATAGATAGATAGATAGATAGATAGATAGATAGATAGATAGATAGATAGATAGATAGATAGATAGACAGACAGACAAACAGATAGACAGACAGACAGACAGACAGACAAACAGATAGATAGATAGATAGATAGATAGATAGATAGATAGATAGATAGATAGATAGATAGATAGATAGATAGATAGATAGATAGACAGACAGATATATAGACAGACAGATAGATAGATAGATAGATAGACAGACGGACGGACGGACGGACGGACGGACGGACGGACGGACGGACGGACGGACGGACAGACAGACAGACAGACAGATAGATAGATAGATAGATAGATAGATAGATAGATAGACACAGACAGACAGACAGATAGATAGATAGATAGATAGATAGATAGATAGATAGATAGATAGATAGATAGACAGACAGACAGACAGACAGACAGACAGACAGACAGATAGATAGATAGATAGATAGATAGATAGATAGATAGATAGATAGATAGATAGATAGATAGATAGATAGATAGATAGATAGATAGATGCAATGCAGAAATAGATTTTCTATATTTTCTATATTTTTTCTGCTGCTGTGTCTTAGCTGAAGGTTGGCTTTAATTAGTCTAGGTCCAGTGCAGTGATCAGAGCGCCCTGCATATCATTTAAACAACTCACTTAATTAACCTGCACACAGACTACTTCTCACTAATGCAGTGAATGTCTAACTGAATAATATTAAGCACCAAAGATAATCCTCATTATTAAATAATATAATACCATGAGTCTGTAGAATTCTTGAATCTGATTGGTCAGAAGGTGTTAATTTTCTGTAACAGCACTTGGACAGTAGTGGCAACAGTAAGTCAATAGTACTTTGCTACTTAGCAATGATAAATGTATAGTCATCGATATAGATTCATTCCACAACAATAAATGTAACTATAAATGGTTAAAAATTCTGTTGTTCAGGTCATTAATTACTGCTTTATTCCATAATCTATTCCATAATCAAAATCTATATTAGCCCTATATGAGTTTAAGGGGAATATCCATTTCCCACACCTGCACACCTGCACATTCATGCAGTTATCTAATCAACCAATCATGTGGCAGCAGTGCAATGCAAATAATCGTGCAGATACATTTCAAGAGCCTCAGTAAATTTTCACATCAGAATGAAAAAATTGATCCCTGTAACTTTCAACTTGGCAGGGATGTTAGTATCAGATGGGATGATTTTAGTATTTCACAAACTACTGGGATTTTCACGCATAACAGTCTCTAGAGTTTACACAGAATGGTGTGTAAAGTTCTGTGGTTGGAAATGCCAGTGGTCAAAGGAAAATGGTCAGGAAGAATATAGTAATTCTTTACAATCGTGGTGAGAAGAAATGCATCTCAACCCTTGAGGTGGATGTGGTACAAAAGGAGACGGCCACATCAGGTTCCATTCCTCTCTGCACAGGAACAGGAATCTAAGGCTATATAATGGACACCGAAATGGACAGATTAAAAAAAATAAATAAATAAATAAATAAATAAAAATGCGTTTGGGTGAATCTATGACCATTTTAGCAGATTCCTGTTTTTGGCAGACAGAAGTGGAACCTGCTGCTGTAACTCATCAAGGTTTGAAATGACCGGTGACTGTATATCAGCTTTGGACTTTTCTTACAGATACATGACTATTAGTGTAAACTGTCTAAATATCATATCAGGTGAAATGCATTTAAGTAAAAGAAGAGCACTGGTGGTTACCTGTTGTCACTAAGATTGAGAACACGCAGCTTTGTCATCTGTCCGATTTCATCAGGTAGAAATTCCAGCTTATTGGAGCGCAAGGACATAACTGTGACATTCTTGCAGTTTCCAATCTGCAATAAAAGAGGAAATAGGATATCTCAAAATGTGCAATTTTGTAAAAGCATGCGTCCTCATCTCTTTCTCTCTCTCATTCTCTTTCTGGCCCTCTAGTGTCTTCTCTCAAAATAGAAATGACAATGTAATCTGTCAATACCTCCAGGATAGTGGGGTTAGTAAGGAGCAGAGAGAGAGCGAGAGAGCGTGCGAGAGAGACACAGAGAGAGAGAGAGAGAGAGAGAGAGAGAGAGAGAGAGAGAGAGCGCTTTAGCGCTACAGGACTGTGCTGAATGAAAACAAATGCAAATGTCCTTTACTTTAGGACTTTTGGGGAAAGAGAGAGGAAACAGAGCTGAAGCCACAGCTACCAGGCTCATATCCAACAGCATGGAGACAGAACCTTCTGGAAAGGCTTTGATGGAAGAACTGGCATGAAAAGGTGGACTTCTGGGGAACAGCCAAGTCCAGACTCAGGTAACACATACACACACACACACACACATTCACTTGCCCTAATATGCCTCAGTGTATTCATCATATGTAACAAAACATAGTTGGAACAGCATCTTTTTATAAAGGAGCGTTTTGTAAAAGGTTATTTAAAGACCCCTCAAAAGTGCTTCGACATGACACTACATCGCTTAATCCTTAATCGAGAAGTAGGAAAGTTAATGAGGTGGTGTGGAATCTTTTCATCCCAACTTAGCAATTAGTGTTTAATTCATGGGAGCAATGACAGACTACAGTGAAGAACTTAAGATAATGCAAACTCTTTCTCTCACCTTCAACCTGAGACTTTCTAACTGTGGTATTTAATTTTAAAACAAAGAACTTTAAATAAAATGCTTTCTATGGTAATGCCATGGTTTATATATACATGACATGCATGCATATATGAGCAAAACATTTTTACCTTTGCTTTATCTTCATAAATGAAATAGAAAAATAGCCAAAATAGCTCTATGGTACTCACCTCTCTGGGCAACTCTGTCAGGAAGTTCTCATCGGCTGCAAAGGTCCGGAGATTGTGCAGGTAGCCAATAGTTGGGGGCAAAGACTCCAGTTCATTACAGCTACAGTCAAACTCCTCTAAGAGCGATAAACTAAAAAACAAGCCAGCGAATAATGCTGTGGTGATTACATAACTTCACACTGCAGCGCTACAGTGTCTGTCTCTAATCTCTGAGAACTACAAATACACCCCATTAATACTTTTACAATACAATATAATACAATACAATTATAATCACAATTATTTGACCATAAAGAAGTCAGAAGGTGCTTTTTAACTATAACATTTTAGCATATGTGGCAAAAGATTGACGATTTTAAGATTTTATGCTGTATGTCAAATAAGTACAAATGGCACATTCATTTAATCTTCATATAGTAACTACTTGTACAAAATTATCAGAATTAAAACATTGTATAATTTTATTATACAAAATGCTTAAAATGCTGTACAACCCTATGTGTAACTAAGTGTTCCACTCTTCAGTGAGACACTAAATGTTTGTGTTCAAAATATACAGATAAATTTAACCAAATGGAAATAACATAATCACACACAATTCAAAGTCTCCTAGCATCATTTTTAACTCCTGTGATAAAGAGATAAAGAGTTATCTGTAATGAAGCATATGAAAAGGCTATGAAGAAACCACATACTTTTGATAATGTCTGCTTAAAAAAGGTCTGAGGGATAGGGTCTAAAGGCCTGGATACACTTAGCAGTGTGTACACTGACGAAGTAAAGCGTTAAACCTTAGGAGACATACGCTGGGATCAATATGCTGAACAAGACAGATGTGCAGCTCCCATAATAGAAAATAAGACACCAAATCAGGGAAGTTTTTGTTGAGCTAATTTTATTTCAAATTTGTATAAAAAATGGATCATCTGTACTGGTGTGTCCAAGCCATGAGACCCAGTGGTTAAATGATGACTTTGAGAATGACATGGTCAGTCTGAAATTCACCTTTAATACCGCTAGTGCTAGAAAGTCGTGTCAGTTTTACGGACAAATACAATACTTCAGAGAATTTTTGTTTACTTCAGAGATACTTTTTGTGTTGTTATATGATAAATGTGTCTTTAATGAAACTTTTCGGTAACACTGACACCTTTGAAATATAAGTTGGCTTGAAAAGGCCAACTTGCTGTCCTTGTGGTCCTCAGAGTACATTATTGTTATTCCCCCTTTACGACATGTGGGCCATATTCAGAGATTGTGAGCTAAGCTGTGTTTTTAGTACTTCATCTAGACCTGAATTTTGATTGCAATAAAATCTAGTAGGAAAGCATGAGTAAAAAAAAACATTTATACAGTTATAATGTTATAATGTTTATAAAGTTTGTGTGGTAATTGCGTAGCAAATACACCATCTAACGCAAAGTAGCTTAATACACAACAAACATATTAAGCTTGATATACAGACAGATTACAGGTTACAACAAGGAGCCTTAGCAGTGGTTGGGCCACCACAAGCCCCTGAACAGCCCCAAAACACCTTGGCATAGATTCTACAAGTACTGGAACTTTACTAGAGGGTTGAGCAACATTCTTCTAAAAAAAAGCGAGATGTTCTCTTAATTACTGTTTTGATGATGATGGTGAAAAGCACTGTCCAAATAATCTACAGTCCATAATCTACTACAGATGTTCAGTTGGGTTAAGATCTAGTGTCTGTAAAGCCAAAATATATAAATATATTTAATTTCTTTCTTTAATAATTTTTGTTCAGGAAAGTAATGTTTCACAGGATAAAAAATTTTGTATTGATTTGCAGTGACGCTTTCCTCTATGTGGATGAGTGGCCTCAAACCATGCCAAAAAAATAATGTAGCTTAACGGAGCCATCAATTTTACATTTTAATTCATCTCTAATTAAGTGCTATGAATGGCCCTAGGCATGATAGTCATGTAAATTTGACATTTATACAAATTTTGCTTAATTTATCGATCTGGACTCTACCAACATGAACTGGGTACCAGCCTTTACCGCAGTAGTAAACAACAGATTATAATAATAATAATAATAATAATAATAATAATAATAATAATAATAATAATAATGCAGAAGCAGGAAAATGAAGAAAAGCATGTGCATATGTGAATGTGTTGTACTGTTTGTTGTAATTACATGCAAGGTTAGAACTGCGGACGATTAAGACGTTATTCTGTTATGGGTAAAATCTCTCATCCTGTATTTCATTATTAGTTCAACACTATGAACTCTAAACTCTGAATATGGCCCCATATAAATAAATGCATAAAATCCTGCTTGGTTATTCTTCCCCATTTTGCTTAATTTTTATAGCCAAAACAAGCTGTTATAGCCATCCGTTCACTTCAGCATGCTCTACTCATTCACTACAACATTTAGCTTGGTGAGTCTCTAGTGAAATTTAGCTTTATTAGCCCTACTGAAGAACCCACATATTCATTCATACAGCTTTCTATCATCTTTAATTGTATACTATATGTCATCTCTCGTACATCTGCAGTCATACCAGGATTCCCAAAACTTCAATTTGTTTCATCTACAGGTATCTTGGTCTTTTCAAGCAAACTTAAAGTACTTAATCCTGTTTACTGTATTATACCCTAATCCGCCACAGTGTTTACTGAGCCAAATGCTTTGCATTCCTAAATCAATTTGCCTAGATACAAAATGAATGAAATAATAAACTGCATCTAAATTGCAAGCTACTGCATTTTAACATTGGAACATTTAAACATGGTTACCCAAGGAAACCATTTCTCACCATTTGCTAACAGCTGCAATTAGACAAGGTTTTTTCCCCCCTCTAAGGGTCAATGTATATTTATCATGATAAACAGAGTAATTAGCATGGCATTTGTAAAGCAGCCCATCCCAGCTGGCCTTCCATATGCAAGGCTTTCACTGAGGCACTTCTAGCCACACATACAGGAGATGCAAACGTGTGCCCTTGCCTAAATAAACATGCTGTGGCGGACGTGTGGGGAATACGGGCGCTTTGCTGGTCTACTTACCCTAATTTGGCGCGTGGACTGAGATGCCCATTTTAGATGCATGTTTGATAAACACAGCACACAGAACCGACCAATGACAAACCAAGAAGAAAAGTGCATGGAGAGCATTATGCCAGGAATGGAGACAGTTATGATGAATGGGGACGGCAGACCTGCTAAGGGACTTGAGCTCTGAGAAAACTAAATCAAGCCCTGAATTTCTTATCTGGCTTTCACTTAGAGTTCATAGCTAAAAAAAAATGTAAGTATGAGAAATGTAAAGGACATTTTCACTTCAGAACTCTTTTATTCTTATTTATAAATATTCCATTAAAGTTCTGCATATTAAAATAGCATTTAAAGTCTTGATGTATTGCAATGATTTCTTAAAAGCCTGCACTAATAAAACATAACATTACATAGTGATATATTAAAGCATAAGAGTGTGTAGTGCTGTAGCAAAAATGTTGCTTAATGGACTTTTAATCAAATTAATTAAAACCTAAAAATGAACAACAAAACGTCTTTTTTAATTTAACATGACAAACACAGAAAGTCTGACTAAACCCTAAATTTAAATCTCCTGACAGTTCATGTTCGGACACAGAACACCATTCTCAGTCGCCATGTTGCCAATCAGTGTTTTCTCACAGCAAGGTTAGAAGGTTTAGCATCGTAGAGGTGACAGACAGCTACGCTGCACAGTCACAAACAATCATAGCATAGCTCTAATGCTGAACACTGTCGCTGTCTAAATCTCTCAGCAATGTAGAATCTAAATTGATAGGAAAGGGTAATGAATGCCTTGAAGAACACAAAACCAATCATCATAAAAAACATGTCTGTTTTAAATGGGCATGACCCAAAAAAACAGCAGCTGAGGGATGTGCAGGGATTTGGTTCTGAGAGGTGTATAAAGTAAAGGTGTATGTGGTCACTTCCTGTCTCGATCTGACACTTCATGGCCTGGAACGAGTGTGTGCATCTACTCACCTTCCGATGGTATTAGGCAGTGAGGTGAGCTGGTTGTCATCAACTTTTAATGTTGTTAACTTTTTCAACATTCCTATGAAAGCATAAAAAGTCAAGTTACTTCATTAGTAATCAATCATTCTAAACAATCTCATAGTCACACATCTGTAGAGCATGGGGAATATTACTGGACTCAGACATGGATTATACTCAGAAAGGTGCTCAGGTACATTGAAACAGGTCCAGATATGGGTCCGATTTTAAAGAGAAAGAAAGCAGAGAGGTGAAGGGGCAGATCAGTAATAACATGTGATGATAGAGAGGAACCTGATAAAGCTGCTAAAATATTCTTTCTTCCTTTTAATGTTTAATTTACTATATATTTCTGTAACTTATCCTGTGCAGGGTCGCAGGGAACATGGAGCATATCCCAGGGGCACAACCCACCACACGGAACAATTGTACACACACACACTAGAGATTCCAATCATCCCACAATGCATGTCTGGACTGGGGGAGGACACTGGAGTATATCCTCCAAAGCACAGGCAGAACATGCAAACGCTGTGCACACACAGTGGAGACATGAATCAAACCCTCAACCCTGGCGGTGTAAAGCAAACCTGCTAAACACTAACCCACCATGGTCACCAACCTTCCTGAATTTTATGGTGTGCTAACATCTGCACTCTGTCCTTTTTCACACAACAACAGTACATGGTGATACCCACTCATGAGCAGCAAAGAGGGCAGAACATCAAATAACAGTCATGTTTCTTATTATGTAACCTGGACTAAGCTTTGCAGACTATTTCCCCCTGTCAATTTGCCTTAACTTATTATTAACATGCAAGTGTGCCTTAACTCAGTTCCCTTCTTGCTCACCCACTTGTAATAAGCTGCTTTAATGTGGTAAGGCAACATATTTTCAATAGGCAGAATGCAACTGCCAACAGACTGATAAGTGAGGACTAAGACATGACAGAGGTGGTTGTCTGAAAATAATCCACCACACCAATACCACAGTGATTTTCCAATTAATAGAATGTTTAATTTATTAGTTAATATGCATCAAACATTGTAACACTGATATAGCCACAATAAACAGCCATTCTCTCACTAGCCCATATTTCTTCCTTGTTTGATCAGATCTCTCTTTATCATTCAGATCACTCTCTCTCTTATTCTTTCTCTCTCTCATTCTCTATCGATTGAATTGTCTCTCACTCTCACTCTATTATTAGTTTAGATGTTGTGCCCTCCTCTTAATTGGTAGTTAAAACAAATAAGCTAAAATTGATAAATTAACAGTTTTGCTTTTTCTAAGTAGTTTTTACTCATACATGTGTTTTCATAATTTCACTCTGACTGTAACAAGTTTAGGAAGTCTGTATGATTTTAGTGTCCATCCGTATGATAGAAAGGCGGCATTGTCTCTGATCTGTGGTTAGCATGCTAGATTAACTGTTTTTAAAACATACAGTAGTCTTGATCAGTCATGTGTCCAATAATTCAATGGAATACTATAGGTTTATTGATTTTCCCCCATATTCTCTCCTAATTTGGTCACTAGACAATTTCTTCCCACCAGCCTGCTACTCAACTACACTCCGAGGAAAGCTTCTGCCCTATTCCTCATAGATGCCCAATACTGTCCAGTGACACTGTGAGGAGAAAAAAGTATAACCATCCCTCCCACCCAGAATTCATGAATAATTCTAAATTTTAAGAAAGCTGAAGCGGATAAGGTCATAAAAACAATAGCTAGCAAATAAAAAGAAAATAATGATGAACATATTTAAAAGTTATTGTCATTGGCAGAAACTGAACGGTAAGTTGGACACACATAAGAGATGTGAAGCTGAAAACTGAAACTGTGGAATGTAGGAATGACATACAGTCAAGCTATTGGCAAAGGCACGAGTACCTCTGTAAACAAAATAGTCTTTTTTATTTCTAATATCTATCAGCTTTAGTTGTCCAATCATATCGATCATACCCAAAATATGTGTAATAATATATATCCCAAGGACAAGACTGCTTGTGGTTTTTGTGTTTAATGTTATGGATTTTACTATATTGTGTATAAAGTTGTGTACTATTGTATATTTCTGGAATTTGGTTTGAAAATAAAACTGTCCTCACCTATCGTATCAGGCAACTGCTGCAGCATGTTAGACGAGAGCAGGAGGTCCTCGAGAGACTCACACCCAGAGATGTCTGCATCCAGACCCTCGATCCTGTTTTTGGCCAGGTCAAGATAGCGCAACTGCCTCAGTTTCCCTATAGACTATAGTGAGAGACAAAGAGAGTTGCCAGGTGTGATTTAAACACATTGCTCCGTGGTTGTATAACTGTACATTAACTATTAACTATAACTATTAATTATTCTACTACTGTGTATAGAGTGTATGACTGCTGTGTGTGAGTGTGCTGTGACTTTTCTGTTTGTGATTGTGTTGTGTGCCTGCTGTGCTGTGTGTTACTTTTCTGCTGTTTGTGACTGTATTGTGCTATTATTGACTGTACTCATGTGTGTCTGTGTTGTGCGTGGCTGTGCCATATGTGACTGCTGTGCTGTGTGTGAATGTGTTGTTTGTTACCAATGTACTGTGTGTAAATGTGGTGTGCTGTTTGTGTCTGCTGAGCTGTGTGTGACTGATGTGCTATGTGTGACTGCGCTGTTTGTGACTGCGCTGTGTGGCTGTGCTTTTTGTGACTGCTGTGCGGTGTGCGACTGTGCTGTTTGTGACTGTGTGGTGTGCAAGTGAGCTCTTTGTGATTGTGTTCTGTGCGACTGTGCAGTTTGTGACTGCATTGTGTGGGACTGTGCAGTTTGTGACTGAGCTGTTAATGATTGCGCTGTGTGTGACATCTATTTGTGACTTCTGTGCTGTCTGTGATTGTGCAATGTGGAGTGTGTGACTGCGTTTTTCTGTTTGTGACTGCTTTGTGTGTGACGGCACTCTGCAGTTTGTGACTGTGTTGTTTCACTCTGCTGTTCTGTTTTCTGACTGTGAGTTGTGTGACTGTAATGTTTATGGCCGTTTTGTGCTTACCCCTGGTATCGTCTGTAATGAATTGTTGTCCAGCCACAGCTCTTTTAGGTTGTGAATCTGCTCCAGAACTTCTGGCTGAAACACCAAGAGTTCATTAACACTGTAGATTATATCATGATACAAAAAAAATGCATGACAACCAATAACATAGCGTTCTAATTAATTATTATAATTCCTATTCCGAGCACTGCCAGTTGCCATCTGTTGCTGGGGGACAGGGAAACGGCACTTGGCTGTAATGCCAGGGGAAAGGAGGGACAATAACGGCCATTCACTCCCTGATAAAGCCATGTGGTGTGTGCTCGCTCTCTAAGCTTACTGAGCCACATGGCAGCAGGAGGGTGCACAGCCTTCACTCTGCACGGGAACTATCATGTCATATGGAAAAAGACCTTCAGGGGCTGGCATTGGGAGGAAGCTCAAATCACGTGAACAGCATATAAATAATTTCAAATATTCATTTTAATGTAAAATAATTATATTATAATGTATGTTCAGTCTTCTGTTTCTATTCCCATGACAGTTCACTATAGATAGATCAAGATCTAGATCTTGGTCTAGATATAGATGTAGATATAGATAACTAGTACAGTACATTCAGTGTCTAGTGTAAACCTCTTTGAAAAGGAAAATGTTGTGTCAGTTTAATTTTAAAGCAATTGGTGTGTGTGTGTGTGTGTGAGACCATGATGTTGTCCATTGAACAGATTGGTGAAAGGAACAGACTCCAATAGCAACAACACAGATGCTCAGTGGGGTACAACAAGCCAGCAGAGCAAATGACTTCATCAGATTCCTTTTGCTCCATTCATTGCTCATTATATCTTTCAGTGTTGAGAGGTTTTTATCTCTTTTGCTTCTATCTATTGAGGCTGGGAATTGTGAAACAGAAGTAATCAGTCTGTCTGTGTCTAGTGGTCCCAAACCATATGTTTTGAGAGCACCATCTTACAGCAAACAAAGTCCATCTGAGAGAATAGAAAACACATCTTCATTTGCCTTGAATACAGAATCCTATTCATTCAATTATAAGATGCTGACTATTAATTTAGCAACAATGGTTACTGGATGGTGACTAGTACGAGGCTTTTGCAAAGCTGAATGCTGCCTCTTTATATCATGGATGCCTGTGTCATTTTGTCTTGGCCATGGCTATTTCCTATTCTTTTCTTGTTTTGAGCTCCACGATCTCTGCCCTCCAAACCTCCTCAGCATGGGCCATTGCAATTAAGAAACTTTCTGCAGTGCAGCCCCACAGACCAGGCAGCATCTGTTCTGATCCCAGTAGGCTCTTGCACTGTAACACACAGCTAGAGCCTATCAGTGTCTCCCCATCATAACTTTTTCTTTCAGAACGTGTGAGGATCATTAGAGCGAAATGCAAACCTACAAAGCAACCCACAAAGTCACCGTCAGAACCAGTTTCGGTTCTTTTTTTTCAGAGAACACATTTTTTTAAAGCTTGCTTATGCCTCTAAGCCTAATTAGTCACATCTGGCTCACTAGTGAATGTGAAGTAATCTAATTTTGCAAAACACAACTAAAGCTCCATCTCTCCATATATCAAAGAAAGGACACTTTCAGTACTAGGCTCCTAAAAGCAGCAACATGGCCGAGGCAATGATGAAAGTGCCAACAGTAAAGGTCAAAACTGCCTTTCCTGAAGTGGGACAGGCAGATTGGAAGTCCAGACAGCGGAACCATTAAGTGTCAATGGGGTTCTCTCATTACTCCAGGGCTCTAAACAGTAAAGCAGGCTTATTGCAATGCCAAACCATCTGTTCCCTTTGGAAGCACTGAAGTGAGTGTGCTTTTTTTTCACCCAAGGACAAAGTGCCCTGGATAGTACAAACCTGCATATGATGCTGACGGAAAAAAAAAACAAAAAACCCTGAAAGCCATTAAAATATTTTTCTTCACTCTCGGATGCCGCAAGAATGAAATGTCTGAGTCACGCTTGGTTTATTTGCTCATTTGCTCAGTATTTACTTATAGAGTATTGTACAGAGTGCTTATCGTTTAGAGTAAAAAAAATGCAATATGAGAAATACATCGAATGTTGTTATTCTTTCTACTTTTTATTACAGCTCTGTAAATCCCCAAGCAGGATTATTAATCTTCAAATCTTCCACTGATTCATTAATCGTTATAGTAAATATTTTTTGGACCAGTAACTCACAAGCCTCACATTTCCAGGATTGTTTTTACGTACAATAAGCAACTTTTAATGACTTTTTAAATGAATTAAGCATGGAATCTCCCGGCCAGTCTAATCCTGAATATTGTACATTTGTTTTAATCGGTAATCATCCATTTTGTGGCTGTCAATGTTTCTCTAATTAAAACAAAAATATTGGAAAAATTACTGGAGACATTTCAGGGTTCAAGATGCATATAAAGAGAGAACTTATCTAAAGAAATCTAGAAGTGCTTCATTTACAGTTTAGCTATCTTCATCATCTTCCTTAACATAACAGTAATTTGCCAGCGCAAAGGGTTGGCATTAATGTGAACCTTGTCTAAATTAACAGAGGGGTAAGTGAATTATGGTATTCATGGGATGGAGTGTAACTTGGAAGGAAGACTGGACAGATTTATTGCTATTGTTTACTCCCAACTGGGCAAGCCAAATTGAAAGTCACTCAGCGTTGAGCTCCCTGTCATACCAAGTGCTGCATGTTTGAACTGATTCATAAATAATACATCAGTGTATGATGCAACCAATGCAGCACAGCACTGAGGAATTAATGAGAGGCTCAGGATGAGGAGGAGGATGAGAAAGCTTCAATCCCCATCAAGCCCTTCTGGGTCAAAGACTGCCGGGTGAGATGACAGCTGCCCAAGTGATGTCTGTCTTCACAGTTAGACCTTTTTTCTTACCAGCTCAGTGAATTCATTGCTTCCCAAGTCTAATCGCTCCAGCTGTGACAGCCTGTGAATTGACCTGTAGCACATTTACAAAAAGAGAGAAATTACATCAGCACATCATAATAACTACAGGAGGAACACAACCTACATCCGGTATCTTCAACCTATCAAAACAGTAAAGAATAAAGGGTTAATGTTTTAAAGTTTGTACACAGTTATTTTGCCTTATACAATGACTTTTTGCAGCATACAGGTCTATTTTATCTCTCTCTTGAAGTTGATAAGATGAGAAAATTGTGCTTTTTATTGTTACTGATTAACCACAAAGCCCTCATGTGTTGAATAACTTATAGCTTTACCTCATTCCATTACAAATTTAATAAACATCTTCCCACAGAAAATGTCACCACCTCAACAAATGAATACATTATTTAATCATTTCATATGGAGCAACAACCATACAAGTTCATGTGTCCTTTGCTTCTATAGAAACAAAAACATATTAGAATAAGTGCATTGATACAAACCTGTGACTTTCCTCACATCCAGTTCTACTGTCAGAGCTGAAAATTTTTCAACATCTTCTGACCAATCAGATTTGAGATTTGTTATGTCTATGGTATACACAGTCAGGAATCGACTCCAAAAAATGAAACCTATGTAACCTACGTATAGGCTGCTGGACTGTGGATTGGAAGATCGTGTGTTCAAATCCCACCACCGCCCAACCCCTAGGTCCCTGAGCAAAGCACTTAACTCTCAACTGCTTAGTTGTATAAAATAAGCTGTATGAAAATCACTCTGGATAAGAGCATCTGCCAAATACTGGAAATGTAAATGTAATTGGTATATATACAGTATGTATGCACTTATAAAGTATGAGTGGATATATATTTCAATTGTAATGAAACAAGTGCATGCAAGATGCATGTGCATCTTATGATTACTGACAATATCCTACAACTATATTTTGTGCATAATATCTCTTACACCTGACATAACGTTTTATACATTTTTACAAGCTTTGGGAACATGTATTAGTGCAAAATTTGACTTCACTAATAAAGCATTCCCTCTGTAATATCACTGTATAGTCAATAACTAAACACATATAAAGGCTAATGCAAACTGATCACTGCAGTTAATGTGGTCTTTTTAACTGCTATGTGTATTCTAAAACTTTAGAGCCTGTAATTACCCATAAAATATTTTTTCATTGATTTTACATTTGGATATACCTGTGCAATATTTTCCAATTCTACCTTTGGCAACACTCGGTTTGGGTTTGATGAAAACACAGCGCTGTAATAACAGAATATAAAGTGTTGCTAAGCAGGGCAATGGAGCCAATCATTATGCAAAGACCTCAGTGTGTAGAATGTGTTGTCCTGTAGGGCTCCTGCGGTGATGTATTATGGAATACATTACAAGCTCTGCTGCTTTTCACAATCTGCAACACCTTTACATTCATTTTTATCCTGAACATGTATAAAAGGTGATGGAATCATGAATATTTGGAAATTATAACTGTAGGCCATTGCAATGCTATAAAAAACATGTTTTCTCTTGAAAAGACTACATTGTATGTAATGAGCAAAAGTATATTAACATCAGCTTGATAGGTTTTGATTGGGTACTGGTGAAGATTACGATGAATTGTTTGCAGTGAGAATGTCATTCAACCCTGATTCAAGCCATGTGCAAAAACATCCTCTGTATCTTAAGTGGTGGGCAAGATTTTTAGTATAAACTAACCCAAAGGACTTAACTCCAGTAAAATGACATGTGCTACAGTATATACATTTCATGAATGGCTCTTGATGATTTCTGCACAGTTTTTGAAAATCTTTCTTTTGTTCTTTCTGTTGCAGTATTTCTGTCCAATGAATGAAAGCCTTTTAGCTATACACCCCATGTTTGCATTTTGTTTATGCAAGGTTGTAGAATTCTCATCTCATTCATCAGGAAACAATCGTAGGATGTTTACTGACGAGGGTAATTTGTCCTGGACATTCTGGCATTTTTACCTCTGGCTTGGGCATTGGTCTCACTAACTTTGGTCTTGATCTCATCCAAGAGTTTGTAAAATAGTATGTTTGTGTTGTATTTTCTTTTAGGCTAAACAAAAAAGTAGTTCCAGTAGCAAAGCAAACAGCAAACGAACCAAAACGATCAGTTTTGCTCTGATTCAGACGCTGCAAATTTGGTGTGAAAGTGGCCTAAGAGTGTTAGTGTAAAAGTTTGTGTAACTGCACCAATGCTAACATCCCTAGTGTGAAATGAACGCCCACGTCACTCACTTTGGCATGGTTTTCAAGTGATTCTCTCGTAGCTCCAAGATGCGTAATTTAGACAATCTAAAAAAAAAATTAAAGAGTTAGAATTAGTTCATTATGGAATGTGAATTACTTTTAAAGTCATAATCAGTAGGAACTGCAGATATATGCTTATGTTTTCTAACTGTGAATTAAAAAAATAAATAAATAAAATAAATAAATGAAACCAAAAACCCAGCATTGCTAAACTCACATGGAATTGTCATTTATCTAACAATGTGAGCAATTTGAGTAATTCACTGTTGTAATAAGCCTTTGTCTTTGTTTCTGTACACACTGCCTGAAAAAGTGAATAGAATATGAATATGAAAAATGAATTGAAACTGAACACCTGAAAACTCAGTAACAGTATTTTTTACTTTGTCGCTTTGCTTTTATTTGTTACGTCTCAATTCTTTTCTGTTGGTTGTAACCTGGCACTCTTGTAGGTAAGGGTTTCCTCTGAATATAAAACAAATAAAAGTGATTTATATTGAGAGTAGCTCTGTTAAAGTGCAGCTTTATAGGCTTGGTGCTCTCTACAGAATGACAGAAGCTGTTGATAGAGCTCTTACCTTCCAAAATTGGCGGGTAGATACTCAAGGAAGGCATCATTTAAGAAGAGCTGTGTCAGATTGAGGAGCTGAGTGAAGCCATCTGGGAGTCTAAAGGGAACAGAGAGGAAGGCCATCAGCACATCACTCAGCGAGCTTTAAGTACCTCTAACTCACAGAGAAGCAAACTGGACCCACTCTAATCCCATTACACTTTCCCTATAACTGCCCCTGCTAGAGAGACTATGCGAGTCGTTTAAAATTATTAGTGAGATGAGGATGAGTGTTGTGGAACATAGACATCTCTGAATATATATATATATATATTTTTTAACTCTACCAGCAAATGAGATCCTGGTCAGTTATGGTTTCAATTATTTTTAGTGCTGATTAATATTTCATCTTGAAGAAATGAAACACAACCTGAATAATCTGTGGTTTCTCCTTGAACAAAGGTTAAGTCAGTTGTAAAAGATGTGTTTTCACTGTGTGTTATTACGCAACAAAGCTTCTTCATAATTCAAAAGACTTTTAAGATTTAAGGCACTTAATTTAGCTTTTGTTTTTAGTGAAGAAATTATTCACAAAATGATCCACTAATGTTTCTAAATGGTCTGGAACACTGGTATAAACCAGTTGGTCTGAGCAGTAGTATGAAGTGTCCTTGAACTGCTGGTAATCACCAAAACTGACTCTTTAAGGTGAGACAGCACACAAATCTCTCTGCACACTATAATAATGATGCATCTAACAACCGCACAGTTTCAAGATCCATCAAATAACAAAATGGATATTAAAAATTCAAACCATCTGCTGTTTAGTAAGTTTATTTATGCATGCTGTGGTTCTTGTACTTACTTGGTTATGGGATTTACACTGGCCTCTACAACTGATAAACATTTACAGCACTTGATATTGTCAGGAAATTCTTGAATGCCTGAAGGAATGAGGGATATATTCATAAATCAACACAGCATTTGGTGCATAATCACATAAGCACATTAAATGTTCTATCATAAATCAACAGTTCAGGATATGCAGAATTGAAGAACATACCATTTTTACTTATATCTAATTCCTTCAGGTTTACAAGGCTAGCGATGGTGGTTGGCAGGCTTGAAAGGTCGTTATCAGCAATACTCAATTTTCGCAGGGCTTGACAGTTGAAGAGTTGCTATTACAGATAGATAGATAGATAGATAGATAGATAGATAGATAGATAGATAGATAGATAGATAGATAGATAGATAGATAGATAGATAGATAGATAGATAGATAGAACAGAAAAAAAGTATCATCTAATTGGTCACATAAACAATAATACACAGTATGGTATGCACCGAAATGCTTTTTTACGAATGTCCATATTTAAAAAAAGAATCAGATAGGGTCCAAAAAAAGCAGAAAAGTCCAAATAAAGTCCAGTTTTTCTTTCACTTTTTGATAGCATACAATACTACAAAATACAATGAAACAGAATTTGATAAATATAAAGATATGGAAGATAAAATCTAAATATATGAAAGATAAATTGACATAATATAAAAAAGCAGCATATGAAAACGGTACAGTGACTGATGAAAAACTTATAAATAACTTCTAGTAACTGTATAATACCTAACATATTACCACATTCATACAAACGCTGTTAATGTATCCTGTTAGGCAGTTTGCGAATAATTACAATTTTTAATTCCATAATGAACAACACATCATTCTGTTTAACCAACAATAGTTAGATTTGATACAAGACAGTGCCTGTTATCGCTTCTAGGATAGCAGATATAACCTCAGCAGCCTTTGTTTTTTTCTTTCTGTTGAAGTTAATAAGACAAGAAAAAAGCACAGCTTATTAAATAGGGAAGTGCTATGTTCTCTGTCCTGAAGACTCTCCTGTGAAATAAACTGTTACAAAAGCCTGGAGACACTGGAGACTCCTTTAATAAACATCATGTTAACTTGACAGTAAGCTTCACCCAATCAATGATTATAGGCTTATCTTATCTTATTAAAATAACGACACATTTATAAATACATTTAGATGTGGATTATGTTGAGTATCTGCCAGATAAGTCTCTGTGAATGAGCTGTTACTATAGAAACGATAACATATTAGAACAGGCGCATTAATATAAAGCTATGAATTGATTTACAGCCAAAAGGACCATCAGTGCGGATATTATAGTAAATTAATCAACAACCTCCTAACCAATCAGAATCTAGAGTTCATAATTATACAAGAATATTATCATTTATTTTAGCATCATATAATATAATGCTGACAGGGCTTAAAATTCTCTCTCTCTCATTTGTGCATTCAGAAAACATTATTGGAAAGAATATATTACCTTAAACCCACCATTAAAAGTGTGTAAAAGCAATTTAGACTAAAGAAGGTAGACTGAAGAAGACTGAAGATGGTGTTTATAATGAGCAGAACATGCAGTCCAAAGGCAGCAATCTCATAAGATCACCACTCATACAAAAGGAGCACTTAATTCCACTCGAAAGACTTTTTTTAGGCTTTTCACTGATGAGTCATATGGGCGCAAAACCCTTAGAAACCCAGAGCTTTCCCAGCTTGCATAATTGTCTGCTCATTCAGAATCTTCCTGTGTTTTGATTGAAATCAATTTTAAGAATTCAGGGAAAAAATACAAGGATGAAAAACTGACAGGTAATGTACTTTGTAAACAAATGTACAGATGAATTTTAATATTTCTAGCCAGGAAATGAAGGTATAAAAATCAAAAGCTGTTCTGAATTAGCAATTTCTCCTCATTGTTTATCTCACAAGGCCAGCCATAATTACACATCAGCAAACAGAACTATTCACAAAAACCTGATTGTGAATAGAGGCAGGAATGAGTGCAGCACAAATGCCCACGGGTTTTCCCTCTACAACCTACCCCCAATTTCCAGTTAATGTGCAGATGATTATCAACACCTTGAGCAAGCCTTCAAAATAGATGAACTATTTTTGCCTTTCACAAAACAATGTTTGTTTTTACCGCATGTAATTTACCTCACTGCTAACTGGATTAGTGCCTACTGTATCAGATTAAGGGCCTGAAGCATTGCCTCAAAAATAAATATTTCTACAACAACCTTGAGCCATGAATGAAGGAAAAACATCATAAAAGCTGCTTACATCAACAACTACAATGCACACATTGTGCTAGAGAATGTTACACAAATACATCGTCTAGCCGTCGTAACATAAAATCAAATCATTTTGACCTATAACCCTGAAGCCCTTAAAGAATTTTAACAGGATACTGTAAAACCAAACCTTATTACGCTATAGCAAGGTTTAAAAAAGCTGCAGTTCATAAATAAACAGCAGATAGAGCCAGACAGGTCTGACATTGATATAATAGGCTATGCTTGTATAGTCATCATGGAAAAAGCAGAATTTAGACAAACACCCTCAGGACAGAGACCAATCTGAAGTAGTGTTTAATAGCTTCAAAACTACACTGACTACTGACTACATAAGTGCTGCTAAAAATATTAAATCACCAAAATTGCATATAATGGCGGGACAGCATTAGCATAATTGCCATGGCAAAAGACGAACAAAGGTCTGTAGCCCCGGCTGCTTTCAATAATTTCATGTGAGAGCAAGTGCTATTAAATTTTCCTCACTGTGCCTCACAAGAGTTCTTATATCAAAAAAACACTAATAATTTTGGAAATACAAAAGTATGTGGACACCCGAGCGTCACACCCATATGTAGTTATAATAATATTGAAACCACACAATACTGTAGGATGAGCTTCCCTTCACTGCAAACCTGTACCAGCATGGTAATGTCAATATGCACAAAGCTAGATTCATTACGATATGACTTGCTAAGACTGGAATGGAAGAACACCTTTGAAATGAAACCTCACACAGGTCTTCCTCACTCAACATCACTGCCTGACCTCACTAATGCTCTTGTGGTTGAATAAGCACAAATACACACAGCCACACTTCAAAATCTGGTGGAAAGCCTTCCCAGATGAGTGGAGCTTATCATAACCTAACAGGAAAAAAGAAGGCATCTGGAATGGGAGGTTTAAAAAACATACAGGTTTGATGGTCCATTGTCCCACAACTGCATTCACTAAGATGAAAGAAAAGCACATGAGCTTTGTCAAGTACCTTGGGAAGCTCTTCGATTTGGTTAGCATCCAGGTAGAGCTCCTCCAGAGTGCGCTCGAAGCTAAAGATCTCCTTGGGTACCTGCTGCAGGCTGCAGTGCGAGTAATCCAGCACGGAGATGACCTCCTCCTCCCCACGGAAGCATCGGCACGGCACCAGGCGCCCGATGATCTTCCTCTTGGTAGTCATCTCCAGACACTGCACTGTAAATCAGAAAGGGCATGACTTAGCTTAATCAAACAGAAAAAAGAGCATCACCAGAAGACAAATACATCAATAAGTTTAATTTTTGACATCCACATCAGTGTACCTGATACCAAATGTCTAATGGAGGTGGATTATTTTAGATTATTGTGAAACTATGAGCAACAGCACCACCACAGTCTGTGAGATAGAATTACTGAGAAGTATATGAAGAAGCTTGGCTGGGACTGATTTATTTCTAGCCCAGAATGTCGGGTCACACAGCTTCTCAGTGATAGTCCGTTCAGGTGACCTCTAGATTTGATCCCCATATGGGCTGATATTTTTTTATTCCAGTTCACTGACACATCTGTAAGTATTTGTGAAATACAGTCACATGTATAATAAAAATGGATTCTTTCATCTATTAGCCTTTTTTCCCCCTTAAATGTCTTTGGAGGAGAAACAAAAAAATAGATACTCAATTTAAACATTATACAAAGTCTAGCACTTTTTGGTTTGAACAAAATGGTCACTGTTTACTATGTTCAGAGGAAACACAGCATGAGACCAGCAGGGCATTACAGACTTGAAAATTGGAAATCACAAATGGAGTTGCATATATGTCTTTAAGTGTGTGTGTGTGTGTGTGTGAGATAGTTTGCCCTATTTTATCATTTGCCTTTGATGAGACTTCATGGTATAATGCATTGCTTAACAGTAATTGTTTCATTGTCAAGCTATTGATAGACCTCCTATCTAATGTCAGTGGGCACCAGGTTTCTCTCTCTCTCTCTCTCTCTCTGTCTCTCTCTCACACACACAAACACAAAATATTAGTAGCAATATGTGATTATAATCAATGCAATCTATCTTTATGAAAAGCCAGCAAACTACACAAAAATTACAGATAATTCTGTACAAAAATACTGATAAAAATTTCACAGAACACACTGAAATCAAACTGTCAGATGTTTACCAAGCATTATAAAAGAGTAGAAAATAGCACGAATATTTTCTATATATTTGTCCTCTTAGTTTCATGCAGTGACTGTAATCAGTGATTAATCAGCAGCCTACAATCTCATCATGCCTCACATCCTGAGAAATAGGGTTCCATAAAGGCCAACTCTGATGAATCAATGCCAGATTTCATAACTGTCCTTGATTCATAAATATATGTAATTAAGATAAGAAGTGAGTGTACATTCCATCAGAAAGTTCCCATCAGTGCTCTTCATGACTTGTCAAGTAAGATGGTCATCTTGCCTTTACATGAGAGATAGTTACTTTTTAAGTCATGTTAATGCAATTAATGTGACATATTGCTCGGAAGGCTTTATAAATATTACACATAATGAAATAATTACAGACAATCTAACTGTACTGCAGTTTATGCCTCCCCTCTTTTTGCTAATCACTGCAATCGCTATATATTTTAATGGCACTGTGTTTCCTTATGACAAGCTTCAGATAATCTACAATATTTCCATTCACATTTGCTTTGCTATTTTTCAATGCCTCATTTACTAAAAAATGAGTTCAATAAAAGCTAACCATGCCAAACCGCCAGCTTTCATAACTAGCCATGACAAAGTCAAATGCAATTAACACCGGACTTAGAGCCTGAAGTCACAACCATAAAACTGCAAATCGAACTGCCAGTACTGCTTAATTACTTGTCAACTGCGTCGTTGTAGAAAATAGCCAGCTATAAAACAGGAAAGCATAATCATTTCTGTCTTTATTGGGCAAAAATCCTATCAGTCATGCTGCCAAAAGCTGCACTGGAACTGCACACGAGGGAAGAAATATTGAACATTACTGAGACGTTTTTGAAAAACATGGGATTTTTAATCTTCCTTAATTTGAGCAAAAGGACAAACATCATGACATACATTTATTTTCTGACCGTTTAAGTGAAAATGGTTATAAAAAAGAAAAAAAAAAAACAAGCCTCACAAAAACAAACCAGGAAAGTTCATATGATTCACTGAACACCAGGTGACCCCACAGAGATTCAAAAAGAAATGCAATGGTACATCAACACAACAAGCTAATTTTCTTATTTTAATCAACAACTTTGCTGTCCTGATCAAGAACAAGAGAGAACAAGCGCAGGACTATTGAGGGATGTAGAAAATCTCCAGGGATGGAAATGTGAGGCTCTCTGAGACATGGTGTGTGAGCTGGCTTTAGGGAATAAGTGATAGATTGGAAAGCTAATTCCATAGCTAATTCCTATGCTTTTGTGTTTTACATGCAAATGTAAGACTGCAATAATTAACAACATGACCTAATCAAAAGCACAATTATGGCTCTGGTGGGATAAATAAACGTAACGTTAAAACAGTAGGAAAAAGAAAATATATTACAAGAGCAAACAGCAGCCACCATTTAGAAACCTGGTAAAGATAAACTGCTTATCAGTTCACTAAAACAGCATGAATGAGCATGGATTTTAGTTTATTTTTATTTATTATTATTTGATGAGTATTATACTTGATTATAGTATAATATAGTAATTGATGAGCTTTACACAACTCACTCACCTGTATGTTTACTAAATTGTTTACCAATTGTTGGCATCTACAGAGCGAAAAGGATCCAGGTTCAGGGATATGTAGCACAGTCTAAAGTGTTTTTATTACAATTATATCCCAAATTTCCCAACAAACATAGATTAAAATCTATCCATCAGTCCATCCATCCATTTACCCATCCATCCATCCATCCATCCATCCATCCACATATCCAACCATCTCTCCCTCCCTCCATTTATCCATCCCTCCCTCCCTCCATCCATCCATACATACATACATCCGTCCATCCATCCATCTAGCTCTCCCTCCATCCATCCATCCATCCACCAATCCAGCCAGATCCCCCTCCCTCAATCTTTCCTGCCATCCCTCCATCAATCCATCCCTCCCCCCTTCTTCTATCCATTCATCCATCTTTTACCACAGCAATTGCCAGCAATTAATATTTTTAATTTAATTCACAAACAGCATGAACTAAAGACAAAACCATGCATCTTATTGACTGATCCTCACACTACTGATTCTATAAATAAATGTCTGCTAACAGATTCACCTTTCAACTAATTTTCTTTGTTAAATAATGTTTTAAGCTCTTTACATTATGTGATCATCTGCCAAAGAAGTCCCTATGTAAGTTGTCACTATAGTAACAACACTACATTAGAACAACACTGGAAAGATGCATGTTTAGTGTAACAGGACACATCTAAATATATACATACACATACTATTAATTTCACAAGTACTGTGACAAAATTAACAGTTAATAGATCTGCCAATTGATCATACATTCTACATTCTTGTTTACCTCTAATATGATGGAAAACAAAAAGAGCGAGCTGACTACTAAATTATTGCTAATTTATGAGTACTTAACCATGTTTAGCTCGAACTGCTCTGAATACAGAACGCATATAGTAAGAAGAGTCTATATTTTGAGCATCAGTTCTGTGAAGGAGCAGCAAAAAATTTATAACATTTCATTTTATCGATTTCCTACCATTTTTAGCCAATAATGGTCAACTGCTAGCTAGATACTATGATATGTTTCTGGCTGCACCACTGCTGACTAAACTAGACGACTCTTAAAGCCAGCATCTTATATTTCATGCCTGGTTCACTCCAGAAATTCATCCAAATAAAGCCCATGCTTTCAACTGTGGCCTCCATTTTCCTCCATTTTCATCATCTTAACAATCACTCAGCCAGACAAAACTGGAAAAAAAACTGTCTAATACAAATCCATCAAGATGATATAAAAAGCACAAAAAGTCTAGACAAAGAATAGCATTGTATCACACAGGACGAAGACGAAGAGCACAGCTGAAAAGATAAAGTTATCAAAAGAAAAGAAAGATAAGAGGGCAGGTAGTTCACACTCAGCAATGTGTTTCTCACCTGTTTCCAGGTTCACTGATTTGACACCCTGCAGGTGACAATATGGAACAATACTGGAGCCAGCTAGTGTGACTTACACACACCCTGGTGTTTCCACACAAACACAGAGCTTCAGGTTCCTTCAGTCATTCAAGAAGCCATTAAATAAGGGTGAATTTAAAGCAAACACATGAAACCTATATAACTGTAGAGGCTTTTTTCTATGCACCTACAAGAAAACCTACATGAGGCATCTTTAATAAAATATGAAAATCTTGGCTTTTCAAATGTGTCTTTATCACTATACTGTATCTTTTTCTGATATAGTCACTATATCAACTATTTTCAGAACCTGACCCAAATATGAGGAAACATTTTGGTAGGCTTTCTGAAAATTGGGTAGGTTTTCTAAAAATTTAAAACTGATCAAAAATTCCACTTGTGTTTATTTAGTAAACAACCATGTTTTACAACATAATGCAGCACACAGTAATGCTAATGCTAAAGCTCCAATAATGATTTACTGAAACGATACAAGGTGTACATTTTAATGCTACACAGTACCTTCAATAGCTGTAAAAGTACAAATGATAAATAAGTAAAGTTCTTACATCCATTAGATATTACATTATTCTGTATACAGTAAACCCTTAGATGCAGTAATAACTTTAGTTTTTTCTAGGAATAAGGTCATGCAGATGACCATCAGGCAGGCCTACGTAAACTTTGGAATGCTTACTGAGTACCAACAGTAAAGGTCTCATTACTGTGGCCGCATATTGATAGCCAATACCCCACTATGCTACACTTATCCATTCTTGTGATCCAGAATGAGGCTTTGATGGCCTAATAGTTCTCCAACCAGCCACAGAACCATGTCATGTACATAATCATCCATTCCACTTTTCGTTATGAATTTTCCTTCAAAAAGTAGTGTAGGTTGTACAACAAAGTCATCAGAATGATCCGTAACAATTCCTGATAGCCCACCTCATCAGACTATATCAGACAGTACAAACAAATAGTGCAAATGCCACAGTTTATTGAGACTGAGACGGATGAGTTGTTATTATTGCATTGTATTGCAGATGAGATTCACCCCGGATACTGGTGATAGATAGATAGATAGATAGATAGATAGATAGATAGATAGATAGATAGATAGATAGATAGATAGATAGATAGATAGATAGATAGATAGACAGATGCTTTATTGATCCCAGTGGGAAATTTAAAGCTTCCTCCTTTGAAGATAGAAATCATTCTCATGATAATACTGTTATTTATTCAGGATAAATACTCAACATCTTAATACTCTTAATTCTATAATAAAAGTGAACATTTCTCAGAATGATTTTACTGAACTCTAAAGAGGATAAGAACTAAGGATACTGAAGGTGAAACTCACCAGTGAAAAAGGCATTTAATGGAAGAATGCAAACTCTTGATCCTCATTCAAGTATTATTGTGAATCATATCCTTCACCCAGTGGGCTAACCTGTCTTTAGACAGCAAAGCACCCTTATAGTACTCCCCAAAGAACACAGATAGATTTTCAGTGAGCCAAAAGTTGCCAATTACCTCCACACAGTGCTTGACGGCCCTCAGTACACATTCTAACCTATATGAGCAGACAGGTTTATTGATATACTGTAGCATCAATATCTATGGTAGACACTAATGCTAGGTTCAGCCACAGCATGACATGATTGAACACTTGTCCCCAAAGCAGACACTGAATACTGACCAATAATGCAAATAATTGTAAATAATAATCTAAGACATATTGATGCCTAGTAAAAACAATATTCATCCCCTCCAGGATTTCACAGTTTTGCTATGGCAGAAATTAGCCCAACATCAAGCAAAGACTATTTGGAGAAGTTTGCAATTTTTCAAAATTACAGCAGATTTTCTGCAGATTTAGGCTAGGATGCGCTGTGACATCATCACAACACACACTGATTCACATGCATTGAACTACGTTGAGAAGAGCTATCATAGAAAGTAAGTACATATCTGTCTTACTTAAAGAAGGATGTGAAGAAGAATGTGCTTCACCAATTCAAGCAGATTTCCAACAAAAAGGCAGAAAAAGCTCCACAAATTGTAATGCAAATGTTAAAAAAAAAAAGCATGTGATGGCCTCATAAATCACAACAAACCAGGAGGGACTGACTGTTTTAAGCAGAAGTCACTTCATATAAGGTTGGCAAGTTGCAAAAAATAAATTACGAATAAAATTCAGATCCTTCTGAGAGTTCATCGTTCTGCATAAAGATGGGAAACCTTTTATACCTTTATGGTTTTTCGTAGTTTACATGCTCCTGGGGGAAAACCATCAATCCTCTGTGCACTGACAATGCTGCTATGGTTTTAGGGTAGACCTGGAAAAGGTTCCAAAACATTGTTTACATGCAAAATAAAGGGTTTAAGCCTAGTGTTTCAGACTACAGTTGCTGTTCTTTCGGCTTCTCCCTGTTTTGGTTCACCACAGCAGATCATATGGTCCGCATGTTTTGATTCGGCACAGGTTTTACAACGCATGCTCTTCCTGATGCAGCCCACCCATTTTATCCGGACTTGGGATCAGCACTGAGAGTTAACTCTTTAGTGGTTGAGTTAGCTCCGTACCCAGGAATCAAACCCAGGATGTGACAATGATAGTGCGGGGTCCTGCTGCTGGACCATCAGCAGGCAGTGTTTCAGACTACAGTAAAAAAAATAAAAAAATAAAAAATACACTTGCCTGCAAACAACCGGTACATGATAACTGAATTGAAAATGTAAAAAAATAGGAATTCTGTTCAGTCTATCACTGGAACACACAACGGCTTTAACGATCTATAAGCTTTTATGAACAGAAATAGTAAGCATACAGTAAGCTCTATAGTCTCTACAATAAGCTGTTTACCCTATGAAATTTCTCACTTTTATTCCATTGCAATTCATCTAACGTTTTCATTCCCATTTCATATCCCAACAGAGGCTTGCAAAATCTTTTACAAGACTACGGCTGATCCTGGATAGATTCCTTCTTAACCTCTATCCACACCTGCAATCCAATAACCCATTTGCTTTTTAATGCTAAACCTCAGACAACATCACAACTCCAATTATCTTCAAATAGAATGGTAAAATCTGGTGACAACGTTCCTAGTAGAGCGAATAAAATGCCAGGCTTTTCAACATAAACACACTAGAGGAATAGCTGACAGAAGTGGAGCACTCTGCTTTTTGCTCTTATTGGAGCTTTAACGACTTGAAAAAGCCTGTCTTTCATTTCTACATGAAGAATGAAGAGTGAATAACCGATACTGGGTGAGTTGATTAATGTAATTAATATGATTGTAATTTATCAAAAGACATTGTTTGGTTTATTATTAAAATAGACAAATTAATTCCTGGAATTATTATCAGCTATGTCAATTGTTTTACAGACTACAATTCTTTAAAGTGCAAGCATGTCAGAACTTGAATGAGAGTTGAATTTATTTTAATCATTCACACACTCATATTTTAAGGGGTTTGGTGAGAAATGTGGGGTTACTATGGGGGAAAGACAGACATTTGGAGCAATGTGGGGAAATGACTTTGTATCTTCATTATGAAATGCTTCCTAACAAACATATGTTAATTCTGTATTTCATCCTTATGTGCTCTTTTTTATTTACCAGCCACTGCAATATTGTAACTAACCTGCCAGTTTACACAATATGATATTTACCTCATATCTATCCTGAGAGAAAGTTATCATACAAGATGCAGGTCCGTCTGCAGGTTCCCATTTTTGCCGCATTGCTCAGCAAGGCCTCAGACTACATAAGATGCCTTAAGACAGCTAGGACAGGTTTCTCAACAGTTGTTCATCCTCTTGAAAATGTTGATCGGTGACAAGCTTTTTCAGCTCTGTGCATCAAACACTTATGCAACATGTCTTCACATAGTGAAATCAAGCGTATCTATCGAGTACACTATGAAGCAAATTGCTGCACCGTCTTCCACAGTCATGCCTGGTTCCCCAAAGACCGCAGGGCAGCGGAGTGAGAGAGCAGTGTGAGAGAGCGGTGTGTTTGTGTGTGTGTGTATATGTGTGTGTGTGTGTGTGTGAGAGAGAGAGAGCGAGAGAGAAAGAGAGAGAGAGAGTACAGCTAGGGCTGCTATGGAAACTGCATGACACAAGAGCTGCTTCTGCAGAGGCGAGAGGACATGTTCACAACTTCCAACTCTGCTCCGACAAAACAGCTCACATTTTGGTTTGTGAAAAAAAAAAAAAACTGCGGCGGTACGTCTCTGCTCCTTCTCTCTGGTTAAGAGGGAGGATCGTTCAGACCACTTAAGGAAATGTCTAGAGGCAAGGCAGAAAAATCTATACGTATAAGAATACGATTTGTCATGTAATGCTATAATTTCTAATTAGAATTTCCATTTTATTTGATGGCATGTTTTATTGTCTTCTCAGAGGAAATATGCAGCATTAGATGTCCAAGGTTATTAAAAATGCATATGGATCCACCAGTGACATGTACTAATCACTGAAATGGTTACCTAGGCAACCACTGCTTCAAGGAAGCATGCACAGTATCATATAATTTTTTTTTCTTTCGTTCCTGTTGCTGCATACTGGATTTCAGTATGCATCCAGTGTATTCCACTGCAGGTAGTTGCTTAATTTTTAAAAAAATAAGATGCCATATAATTTTTTAATACTGAAAATAACTAGAACACAATATGATAATTGTCATAAATTAAATTAAATGTACATTTCACCCCGACGAAGAAGTGGGTTGTTTGTGACCAAGTAATGTGTGTGTGTGTGTGTGTGTGTGTGTTTAAACCAATCAAACAATCAATGTTATAATGCAGGCCTAATTGACATCAAATAATAGCAGGAAAGAAGAAACCTTATAAAGTTCTTTGTTTTATTGGTTTCTGTTAATCTGCCTCTCTGCTCCCTCTATGTTTTTTCTCTATTTGGAAAAAAAATGGAATAGGAGTGTGAATTGGCATAACAAATGGCATATAAGTATAGAAGGTGCCTCTTGACCTCACTTCAAGTATGCTTGCCCAATTCTCTTTACCCAGTGGGCTGACCTGCCTTTAGAAAGCAAAGCACACAAACATCTGGTCAGGGACACACCAGCTGACTATCACTTCTGCACAGCACTTCATTGTACACAGGGCAGGCAATTGTCTTATTGTATTTGGTGTCATTTGGTGTTTGGTGTCTTACTGTATTTAGCTCTTTGTGCACTGCATACAGATCCCTGGCTTTAGGAAACTTAAAGCAGTAAGCATCAGGTTAAGTGAGATAAAACTTCCCTGTACTGATAAGACCAGACACCAGAGGGACAAGACCCAGCTTTTATGATATGATATCCATCACAATATACACGATTACTAATATCAGATCAGTAATATGATTACTATCAGCTAAGCAAAAGTAATGCATTAAAAAACTGTGAAAAACTGAATTTAATAATATTATATTTAATGTTTTTTAAACTCATTTTTAATATTTGTAAAAATAAATTACACTAAAAAAGGAGAGGGAAAATCACTAAAGAATAAACACTTTAAATGTTAAAATGTTTATTAAAAAAACCCTAAAAAATCCAAATAAAAAAAATCATTTTATTGTGTAATTTAAAAATATATCTAATATTATAAGATTAAAATAAAATAAAAATGCATATTTATTTTATTAGATTTAAAATAATTAGATTAAAAATGTTGTGCTATCACATCAAATTGTATTGTGACAATTTATCATAATATCAATATTATATCTCTCACATCAGGGCTGGAATCCTTCAGAAACTCAACTTAAACACACACAACACACAATCACACTTTTCACACACTTTCACTATCCTCACCATGTACACCTGTTTGCAATCATACACACACTATAAATACACATCCTCTCTAAGAAGCCAAAGTAACACTCAGTTACCTGACTTACCAAACCTTGCATATTGTGTTTCATGCTTCTGGTTTTTGTTCTTGTCTGGTTTTTAGGATTTTAGAATTGTCTATGTCACACTGCTTGTTGTGGGGATGTGGTAGTTTAGTGTTTAAGGTGGTGGACGGCTGATCAGAAGGTTGTGAGTTTGAATCCCAGGTCCACTGAGCTGCCACTGCTAGGCCCATAAGCAAGGCCCTTAAACCTCAGTTGTATAAAATGTAAGTTGCTCTGGATAAGGGTGCCTGCCAAATGCTTTAAATGTGATTGCCTGTCCCTGCTTCATGGTTTGGAATTGATTGCTGGTCTCTTTGTAAATAAAAAGCTAACCTACAAAAAAACATACATCTCTGACTCCATCTCTTGCATGACAATATTGTCATATTGCACAGCCACATCAGCTATACATCATTGTCTTTGACAGGTCTGTGTAGATCTATCACAGGTCACTGGGGTCAGAGGAGACCCTCTCGGATGGACCAGAAACACTTCAGAGAATTACAGAAATGTTACAAACATGATTGCAATTTTTTAAAACTTGTGTTTATATTTTAGAGAGTACACCCAATTGAAAGCATTACTTATCTTATATTTAGAAAAAGTAAAAAAAAAGTATATTTAATGTGCTCCCTAAGTGCAATAGCAGTGCAATCTGTCTTCCAAATTACCCAACAATCCTTAAAATATAATTAATAGTTTTCATGTAACAGCCATACAGCTGCCATCCTGAACTAAAGCTGCTTCTCCCAATTTCATTCTTCCCTGCATTTTTTTCTCCTCAGTGATCACATCAGCTCAAGTACGGCTGTAACTCTGCCTCTCAGCATGTGGTTACAGATAATAAGTGAGAGGCATACACAAATCACACATCTCTCGGGCTTTTAAAAGTTCTCGCAAAAAAAAAAGCAAAAGGTACAAAGAAACCCATAAATAAAACAGAACTAGGGGAACTTTGTAGTAACTTTGTGCTACACATGTCAGCCAACCACCAGGTGCCAAAACTAAGATTATATGATTACTTGTTGCAGTTTAATAACGTGACACTAAGAGAAAACACTGCTTAATTGTGTAGTAATTAAATACAGTGTCAGTCTGTATACATGCTGAATATTATCAAACACTTGTCTGCTCTTGCAGTGAGTGAGTTTGAGCTTAACAATCTTTAATATGCTAGATTTAATAGTTACAATCAATATTATTCACGCCTTCCAAAATGCTTGATTTCATGGCAACTTTTTTTTTTTTTTCACGGCCCCATCTGCTATACATCAGTATCTGTGTAAGTTCGAGGTGTAGATCTATCACAGGTCACATACCCTCTCAGATGGACCAGAAACACTTCACAGCAGAGAATTACCAAAATGTTACAATCATGATTGCAATTTTTTAAAACTTGTTTTTTTATTTTGGAGAGTACACCCGATTAAAGGCATTACTGATCTTATAATTAGAAAATGTTTTTTAAGTAAAAAAAAAAAAAAAAAAAAAAAAAAAAAAAATATATATATATATATATATATATATATATATATATATATATATATATATATATATTTCATGTGCTCCCTAAGTGCAATCTGTCTTCCAAATAACCCAACAATCCTTAAAATATAAAAAATGAGATAAATGTAAGTCATTCTGAATAAGGGCATCTGCCAAATGCAAAAATGTAAAATGCATATATATATTTTAAGATAATTTTCCTTCCTCATACTATGGATTTTCTAATGTGCGCCTGCCGCTTTTGCTGCAAAACACCTCCAGAACAGGATGCTGCCACCCCCATGCTTCACAGTTGGGGTGGTGTTCTTTCGAATTAAAATCCACACCCGTATTCCTCCAAAAATAGCACTGATGATTATGACAATAGTTCCACTTTAGTTTCATCTGACCAAAGAACACTTCTCCAAAAGTCTAGATCTTCATCTTGGCTATCACTTCCAAACTTCAGTCTGACCTTTATACATCATGAAGTAATTGCTGCTTCCTTGTGTGACAGCCTTTCAGGCCATGGCAATGAAGGACTGAGCCATTTTCCTGTCGATCTTGTTATGTTCAAAATTAACCAGTTGAATTCAGGTTGCAAAGTTCAACACACATCTGTGTTACTAAGGGGTTGGCAAAGACACTCAAGCCTGAAGGATGTTTTGCAGGAATCGAACCCCCAACCCCAGAGGTGCTTAAATTCAATTCATTATCACTTTTTCTTCCATACATGTGTGCTCCCATTAACACCTAATTATGACAACTGACCTGTCAGATTTCTGGAACATTCCACACAGTTAAAAGAGACAGTCAGCTTGGTGTATGTAAATGTTGACCCATGGGAATTCTCATATAATGAATTAAGGCTAAATTTACCTCTAATGAGATTTGAAAATTCCTCTTATGTGAATAATGTACATGCATTTATTGACCTGACAAACTAAATATACTGTAACTTGAAATGTGTGAAGTTCATTTCTCCAAATGTGTGGATATCTGTAGTTTAGGTAAATGTATAGAAACTTTTGGCCTCAAATGCAGTGCATGCTTCCTGTAAATTAGACATATATGAGAGGACTAGAGGACAGCAGCTTGTATCCACAGAGCGGAAACTGATTCATCAGAATCAAGGTCAAACAAACTCTTGTTTTGATGCTCTACGAAGGTTTCTTGGATCATATGATTTGGTCATTCTGTGCACTCAAATCTGCAGTTTCCACAATGTGATTTTGTATATTTTTGTGCCTTCATACTCAACATGTACTGTATTTTACCTGTCGGCTCATGTGTCTTCGTCATCTAATATGTAATACCCAGCCATGTGGTTAAAGATGATGCATTTTCCTCAAGAACTTGTTTTGCCACTGATTAAGGTGGGTTTTTTTTTTTTTTTGCAAGTTTTGCTGATGACTAAGAATTGTCTGACAATCTTCTCCCTCAAACCAGTACCATTCATACATCTCCTATGACCTTGTAACACCTGCTATGATGAAGTCAGGTTTCCTTTCATCTTCAATTCTGCTTGAGTCACACCTCTCCTTAAGAAGTCCAAGCTTGAGCCCACTAATGTAACTAACTACAGACTGGTTCCTTCTATTTCTATCAGAGACTCTGGAACACACTGTCCTTACAGCGCAAAATTTATATCTGCAACAAAAGCTTCCCGGATGCCAACTAGTCTGGATAAAAGGCCATGCATTCTACAGAGACACGACTTCACTAAAGCTTTACACACAGCCAGAAAAAACTGTATGAACACTACTTATATATAATAACTATATAGATATTAGTAACACTGTAAATCACTAGATCTTCTTTTACACTATTACAGACTATTTTTATTTTCATTATATCTGCTGGATCAATCCTACCACACAGCTTGAAGAGATTTAGTTTTATCGCCTCACAGCCTTATTACTGGAGTCCCTCAAGGGTCAGTACTGGTCCACTCTTGTACACATTTATACCAAATCATTGATCTCACGTTTTCTCTCATGACTGATATATTTTTTACACCAAAACTTTCCTGTGATTTCTCTGCATCCACCTCTGACCTTGCCTACAAAATATAAAACCACCTTTCTGACATCTCTTCCTGAGGATCATATCGTCTGAGACTTCTTCCATCTGCAACTCAATCACGACAGAACAGAGCTGATATACTTCTCAGTAAAGAACTCTACTTTGTTGGATCCATCATTCACCAATGATCACCCTCACAGTCCATCTGAAACACACAGCTACAAATTTTGGTGTGGTTTCTGATGACTGGCTTAACTTCTTGCATAATGATTACATCTCATTAACATGATATACAGTATCAGTTTTCAGATATTCTTCAGTTTTCTTCATAATAACATAGCGATCTCTTCTGACTACAGAATCTGTTCAACCACTTGTATAAGCCTTTTCTCTTTCTATACTCTTTCTATTTCTGCCTTTTTTCCATTCTCTGCAAGATGCTGCCGTCTGCCTGGTACATAACCTCTCTGCGTTCTCTCATGTGACCTCCCTTCACATCACTGGCTTTCTGTTGCAGCAAGAATTAAATTAGGACATTTGTTTTGGTGTACCAGGCAGCCAAATGTTTTGCCCTACATTATACATACATATGGTTCAAAACTGCATAGCTGCATGCCAACTCAGGTCTTCAACTTCGATGTATAGTGTCGGGCATATCTTTCTTTGATGTCTTAACATGCTCAACATATCACTGCTTCCTAGTTTCCTCTTTACTCCAAACAGCCTTGTCTCTTTAATTCTTATGCAAACATTATAAACATGCTTCCATCCAGATTATTTCAGAATGCCTCATTTTTCTTTTTTTCTATTCATATTATTAATGATGCACTTAGGTTTAGGTACAGCGCTTGTATAAACTGGCAGTTGTCTCAGGTCTTTCAGGTTATGAATCCTTTATAATGCTGTACCGAGAACTAGCTATACATCCGGTTACTATAGATAATGAATGTAAAATGTCATGCGAAGATAAGATAGGAGTAGTGCTAAAAGCTACTCAGAGCATTGCCAAGGATGGATCCTACAGCAAGGTCATTAGCCCTCAAAAGCTTGCTCTGTACGAAACTTTAGATAAATGTGAATAAATGGAAATGAAGGATTCTATAATGAAATGTTCAGGCCTGGCTTTAATGTTGTCAAGGTACAAAATGGTTGCTGATTGCCTAAACCTGGTGGCCAAACTGGCAACAGGGCAACCACCAATGTGAAGCCTTGGTGTTGTACAAACAGTAAATTTGTGAGTAAATGACGTCTTTAGGTAAAGGACACTAGCACATTGCCACTGATATGGGAAATGAATTACATTCTTTTAATCCATTACTTTCTACACAGTTACAATATTGTACTTTTCAACTAAATAATTATATCTGAGGAGAAATACACGCATGATCAGCTTTCTAATAACTACAGCCATACTGCTGCAACTGGTACATGACATGTACAGTAAGCCATTACTGTTGACATAATGAGAGGAGAATTTCTAAAGGAGCAGAAACTGTAAACGTGTACAGAGTGAGTTTCTGGCTGTAATAATTTGAACCAATAAATCTATTAAAAAGTCTGATGTAAGGCCACCAAGAGCCACCGGAACAGCTCCACTGTGCTTTGGTATAGATTCTACATGTCTCTGGATCTGTAGTAGAGAGATGAACATCATTCTTTTAAAAAATACCCTAACAAATCGAACCAAATCCTCCCATAGATTTTCAGTTAGGCTGAGATCTGGTGACTGCAAATTATTTAATAAATATTTATTAGCTCATTTATTTCTAGAAGACTATACTCACAGATTTTAGTCTTCATTTTCAGCATGATGAGTCCAGAAACTCGTCATTCAGACTGACGCTTTATCCAGCACCTCAAAGCTGTGGGTTCAGGGTGGGAACTAATACATCTGACTTTAGTTAAATCTCACATGAAGCGGATTCAACAACTGGACACAAATCAGGTCTTATTTTGAGCTGTACAGCAATGCAGGTTCAACATTCATTGATTAGTCATTTTGTAACTCAAATCATTATTCAGTTTAACTCTGAAATAATGAATAAGGTGAATGTTTTAAACTGACTGACATTTTGTTACATAAAATGACTGGCTGTTCAGGCAAAATGATTAATCATTGGTCTGTGCTTCAAATAGCACTACATAATATATCATTTGTTAATCATTATTGCAATATTGGACTTTGTAATCTTGATATTGCAGAAGGATGCAGTATGTAAACGAGTGCTCTAACCAATCAATAAACTGTGTGGTGGACGTCCTCACCAATCTCAGCCAGTCTAGAAGAGGGCTGCTATTGAAGCACCATTCACATAATGCAAAAACATGAATTAATTGCATCTTTAACCTTTAACAAGGTCACATGAAGAATTTACTGATGAGCTCATAATACAATAAAATGCAAGGCAAACTGAAAACTGAATATCAAAATAATCATCTACACACACCATAGGCCAGTTTTCTAATATTATCTAGACACAATGAGCTTCACTGTGCCACACATTAGCTTGAATATATTTATTTTTTGGTTTGCTGTGACTGCAGTTCCGTACATTTTTTAAAACTGTTTTTTACCGGAATTAAAAAAAATAAAAATAAACCGCAAACTATATCATCCATTCATAATTATTGACAATTGATATCCGTACACACTTTCCAGTCCAACACACCATAGGAAAGAATGATAGAAATAATTAGGAAGAATAATATTGTTTGTCAGTTAAGCATTTCTTTAGCTATAAAAGATTATTAAATTCAATTTTCAATTCAATTCAATTCAATTTTATTTGCATAGCACTTTTAACGATGAACATGGTCTCAAAGCAGCTTTACAGAACATAGGAAACAAAAAAACATAGTGTAAAATGTCCTAGATTATTAAAAAGGAGCTTACTTTATGTTAGCTATAGAATGAAATAGCACTACTGCGTCGTGTCTGTCAAAGTGTTGAAACGATTCTAGCTATCAGTTATCTCACAGAGCTGTAATACGTAACTGCTTTAGAAACGAAAATCAGCTGCACAAATACATGAGTAATATCTTACTGCACATCAATAAACTATTCATTAAAGCACTCTAGGGCAGTTTATGGTAAGATAAGCCTGTTGAATTGCACACAAACTGTTATAACAATGTGTCATAGTGTTTATACTACCTTTTCCTGTGTGCTATTTTCCATGATGTGACATGTCATTATATCATCAGTGTTCTGAGAAATGCGCAACATCATTTGGCTTAAGGTGTACACTAAATAGAGCACACGTCTGTAACGACGTCAGACACGATGACGGCTATCATAACAATGACCAAAATAATGGTTACATAACACTTTTATATTATGGACATCAACTGTTATGACAACCTATGACAGCATATGACATCACACAGATATGTCTGTGTCATAATATATACAGTTCAGTAAAGTGCTACCTTTGTTGTTGTCTCACAACAACTTTCGTTTTAAATATAGCATAGAGCAGCAATATGAAAAACTAGCAAAGCTTAGTATGTGAAGTACTCCACTCCAGTCCAATAAACAATGTAGATTATAATGTTTAGTTTTGCTTACCAAGCAGCAAAATAGTAAAGACATAATGTTACAACCCAAAGATTTTTGTGTCTCCGGGGAAGAAGATGCTGCTTGCAGATCACTTTCCCCTATTTTTATATCAGCTGCATCAACTGCATGATCTGGAGTGTGTTATTCCACTTACACCACAGCAGTTAGCTAACATCTCTCTCTCTCTCTCTCTCTCTCTCTCTCTCTTTCACACACACACACACACACACACACACAAAAACAAAAATCCACCACAGCCTGTCATATTACTGAGAAACCAAAGCAAATAAAAAGCGTAACCAACACTGGGACAGCTTACCACCCAGACTCCTTCTGTAACTCTTAAATAAATCTCTTCTATGAGAAAAACTTCACCACATCAACGATTATAAGAATCGTAGAAAAAAAATCTGCTTAATATCAGTTTTAGATAACGTGGAGTGTCTGCCATACAAGTCTCTGAGTATGAGCTGTTACTATAGAAACAACATAGAATAAGCGCATTTATATCTCACTCATGTTACAGCAGGACCAATCCTTCTGACCAATCAGATTCCAGCATTCAACCATGCTGTGGTATAGGTATCATTCTAATACAATCTCCTCACATATGCATAATGCAGGTTCTGAGCTATTATATTTAAAAGATAATTAGATGCATGGTGAAAGAACAACAGTCAATAAAGTCTCTTTACATGTAAACATTTCCAGTTCCAAAAAGAAAAGGTTCAGTTAGTGATACAACTGGCATTGTACATTTACTTTGTTGAATAGCTGACTGGTTCTCAACGTTAGCGCATGTAGTTTCTGTTATCATATGACTTTTAACCTTCACACTGGTTAAACTTCACATAGTTACACAACCAGCAATTAAATCAGAAGATTTCAGCCTATATTTTTTTACAGGATCTGACTGATTTTTTTTCTTAAATATCTGATCAACCATCAGTCCTGATCCTGTTAATCAGATTGTATGTCATCTCTAATATGTATATAAGATCGAGTTTAAATGCTCAAGACTGTGGTGACACAATCGCTCAGTTTGACAGCAGGGACAGAGACACCAGTTGCTGGGAAACAAAAAGCCAAGTGAAGGAAGATTGGATAGTAATGGTCACATCATAGCAGAGCGATAAGGATCTGTGTGCACTAGTCCATAAACACTGCTATAATCTACTTCATTACGACATCGGAAACTCTTTGTTTTAGAGTGAGCCATCAGAACCGAGATGGGTTCAGTCAAGAGGAAATAAACTGTGTGCTAACAGAACGATGGCAGAATGAAGAAGACACAAACTGAGATTGTGTGCTTGCCGTAAATAGGCTGTATTCGCAAGTTATTGAAACTGATACAGTAATGCTTTATTCTGGAAATAAAATCCGCAATAAATGTGAATGCTTAAGTGGATGTTAGGGGAAACGGTGGTGCTTTTCCTGTACACTCCACATCACGATCAAGTGTCATGAAAATACGTTGGACTGTGTGGGAGGATGCTGCATAGAACAACTTGTTCAGCTGTAATTTGTTCATTCATTTTACAGAATGAAAAAGAGATAAAGGGGCAGTTGTATAAAGGACAAGGTAAGATTTGAAGGACATGGCATTGGGAACATTTTGTCTTTCAGAGGCACTTCAGAGGCAGTTCTTTCAAGCACAGATGAAAAATAAGAATGACAGTCTATTTGTGATATTCCTTAAAGTTTTTATTTTTCTGATCAAAAAATCTAACCTATCATTAAAATGTTTCAGAATAATGGAAATATTTGTGATAGAACAATGATTAAGTGTTCTATGGTTTGAGGGAAAATCTGGATTAATATTTTAATTAATTAAATTAATATGTAATTATGTACTTATTAAATAGGTAATTAAATTAATATGTAATTATGTATTTATTAAATATGTATTTGTATTTATTACACATGTATTTGTATTTATTACACATGTATTTGTATTTTTTTTTTATATGGCTATCTATTCATTAAATGTTTATTTGCTACAATAATTTTTTTTGTAAATTCTCATGAAAGGCGACAATAATTCTGCAGGTCACTATATAATCACCAAACCTCAAAATAAAATGAAAGGAGAGAAGAGCATTCAAAAAAATGTGACTCGAGGTTTCCATCAAGGCGAAGAACCACCTCAAGGCTGAGAGCAGAATTGCCCAACTATCCTTACAATGCCATGCAAGTCGCGTCCTCATGATTTCACTCTGTCCTCCTCCTCTTTCGGCTCAATGACCACGATTACTCAAACACGGCTCGACTGCTGCCTCTCAGCATGTGGGACAGATAGTGAAGAAGGGACACATACACAAATCACACGTCTCTGATGCTTTCTGAAATCCACCCTGCTCATAACACGAATGCGAGTCTTAGCTGTGACTTTGAAGGCTCTGCATTAATCAGCTTCAGTTCTTGAGCTTTAAATGCCATTTGAATAAAGCTGTGATACTTAAATATTCATATTTGTCAAGTATTATACATGTTTAAATCTCACTTGCGTTTCTATAAATGCATTTCAGAACATCATAGTAGTATGTACTACTGATTTACAGCGATATTAACTGAGGATATGTGTAAGCTCATTCGGAGGTTAAGTTTTAGTCAGTGGAATTATCTGTCCCAGTTCCCTTTTCAGTCACTGGCTGTTCCTAGAATGTGAGCCGCTACAGCTGTAGTGAGGGAATGATGAGATAAATCCAGTAATGATGCAAGAAAATAATATTAATGGCACCTCTTATGGAATGCAGACTTCACAACAATTACTCTGTGTCAGTAACCTGACATACTGTATGTGATTATGTCTATGCACAAGTCAGTTTAATAATAAAACTTCATCCTTCATGTGCTTCCAGTTCAGAAAAGATCATGAAAGATAGTTAAAAGCCAAATAGGAGTGTATCCTGTAGCAAGAGGTAAATTCATAGCAAAAGCAACAGGGGAAAGAAGTCACAGTTTGGTCACAAATCACTGAGTCTCATTAGTCTCAACCTCATCTAAAGATACTAATGTGAAACCAGGGTTGCGTAAGGGTTGTGAGATGTCAAGCTACAGTACAGACTAGTCATGCTTTAAAATAGCTAAGCTACAGCAAACTACTGAAGCTACTTTGTCAAACTAAGGAGAGTCAAAAACATCAATAACAACCGCAGGTACAGAGATTAAGCAATTCATTACTATTGGTTCATTTCATTTCTGGAAATATATCTAGTTAGCATTAAACTATTTATATAGCTGTGCTTGGGTGTTTTAGGTCAGCTGCAGTACTGCCGAGTAAGAACAAATAATTTACATGGTTGTAATTAGAAATGAGAAAAAATTCCTTCCAGGATGCAAAAGAGGATCTTTGCCATTAAAAAGGGACTATGTTGTTGATCTTTCAGCTGCTCCCTACGTGTGTGAAGGGTCACCACAGCAGATAAACTGCTCAACACAACAACTTGGCACAGGTTTCATGCCAGATGCTCATCCTGACAGAACCCCCCCTTTTTTATCCAGGCTTGGGACCGGCACTGCATCCAGTGGCTGGGGCCCGAACTCGGGCCTTCCGCATGGTAATCGAGAAACCTACCACTGAGCTACCAGCACCCTCACAAAGGGGCTACGTAAGATATCAAAATATATTTATTTAAATAGTGAGATGCAAACTTTCAGAGTGTGACTACTTCTTGACATAGACCATTTGTAAATGCCTTGCCTAGTCTCTCTGGTCAGTTCTAAACCCAACACCACCATGACTATAGACCATGACTGTGTTTTTATCAAATCAGTTAATACACTGATAAGACAACTAGTTGGTGTCTACGCACAACCCTACGCACACTCTCATGTTTTGAAGGTTTGACCACAAAAATGGCAAAGCTGGGGATTTTGGGTCACCTTGATGCAAGGGAGTCCTAGCTGCCTATATAGAGCACATGGCCCAGGGATGCTTGTGCTAATGGAGACAGATTTAGGACACAAAGCAAGAGAGAGAGAGAGAGAGAGAGAGAGAGAGAGAGAGAGAGAGAGAGAGAGAGAGCTTTTTAAATATAAGAGATCAATAGCACAGATAACTTTTGGAATATTTTGCTCTTTTTCATACTGTATTTGTTTTGTTAAACAGACATCTATCCATTTTCTGTACCGCTTATCCTACACAATGTTGCAGGTAACCTGGAGGTTAGTGCAAGGGATTTGGGGCATAAGGTGGGGAACACCCTGGACAGAGACAATCACAATCACATGTACAAATGCCAATCATCTTACAACACATGTCTTTGGACACTGTCCTGAAGCACAGAAGGGAGAGGGAAGAACTGAACACCCAACCCAGGAGGTGTGTGGTGGTGCTATTCACTAAGCCACCATGCTCCCACCACCATATAGACATGTCCATGCATCCATCCATCCATCCATTTACTTTACTTCTTATGGTACACAGGGTCATGTGGTGCCTGGAACCTATCCTAGGGCACCTGTGGCCCAAGGAGAGGGACACTGGCACAAGTGCACACACACTGTCAGAGATGCCAAACAGCCTACAGATGCACACAGATGCGAAACAGCCTACTATATATTTTTAGATGGGGCAGGAAATCCGGGTGCCCAGAGGAAACCCCGTAGCACGGGGAGAACATGTAAACCCCACACACAGGGTTGAACCCCCAACCCTGGTGGTGCAAGCCAAATGTGCTAATCACTCATCCACCATGTCCCCCACAATACAGACATGTACCAATCTAATAATGGAATGCAATTATGAATCAGTATTGGATTACATATGACATATTTTCCAATTCAATCCGCCAATGTTGTGTAGATAAACAGAACACAAGCATGCCTCCTTCTTGCGTGTGCTTTGCAAAAGAAAATTGCAGAAATTTGGTGAAGGGACTTCAACAACAAATACCCAAAGCCCTGATACTGGTATTGTATAAAACATGGAAAAAGGAGGATTCACAGCCACCTTTCTATTAAAAAAATGAAACAGCCCAAGCACTACAGGGATGCCATATTGTAAGACCTTCTCACCTGTCATTGGAATTGGCACTGTAACTGCTTTAGGACATGATTTCCACAGAGACATGATAACCCGTGGAACTTGTTACTGTGAACTCACAGTCACAGCGGACCATCAGGGGCCGTGTTAGGATTCAGCAGACGTACCAAAGCACAGTTCGGTACAGTTCAAATGCATGCACGCTGCACAGACCACTGATGCAAGCTTTCTATGTGACAGGTAAAGTGACAGGTATTGCACTGGTGCTAAAAATCAAAGACAGATTAAGAACTATGTTCTCTTGGCAATGAGAACCATGTCCATGTTGGAAAACAAATAGTCCATGTGCCATGGGCACGGGCTGATGAGCAACTGGCTTACAACCCTGTCATCAGCCAGATTCCATAAATCTGCTTCCAGCTACAACATTCTTGCCTCGTTTTATAAAGCACTGCATTAGAAAGAGCCCTGAACACTGGAGACCATTCCCAAGGCAATGGAAATGGACCGGAATTCATTGATCTGCTTACGTGCCAGTCATGAAATTCAAATAAGATGTGAATCCTAAATGCCCCCGTAAAAAGTAATTAAATGGTGAGTAGTTTAGAGGAGCATTTTCTTGTGCATGGCTAATGGACCGCATGCAGTTCTGTATTCACATATTGCTTGCAACTACGGACAAGGAATAAATCAGTACGGAAATAACGGGAGGCGTCTGAAAATGGCTCTGCTGGAAAACATCCAAAACGCAACGTCTCGCACCATTTGTACAAACGAGATCAGTCTGTTTGTAACCAGTGACTTACATAATGTCTTGCAGAAAAAAGATGAGGCATTTCTTTCAGTTCATTTAACACTCCCAGCTCTTACATTAAGCTGCTGAACTCACACGAGCAAAAGCATCTGCAAAACTCCACATTACAGTAAAAGAAGCTAAAATTAAGATTTGATAAACACAGCTAGGGCTTTCAGGATAAGCACACGGAAAACCTGTGCTAGTTTGGTATTACCGTGTATTCTGGGGTTTAAATCGGATGTTGTCATTTTGCCAGCATTTTACTGTGCTCACGTCATGCCAGAATTACAGTAATTAGGAAATACTACATGGAGCTGTACATCTCCCTAGACTCAGAAACAAATGGTTTCTACAGAAATACATGAAAAAAGAAAGACATAATCTGCCACTGTTTGGCCCTTGAGCAAGGCCCTTAACCCTCTCTGCTCCAGGGGCGCTGCATCATGGCTGACCCTGTGCTTTGACCCCAACCCCCAAAGTTGGTTTATGCGAAGAAAGAATTTCTCTGTGCTGTAATGTATATATGACAAATAAAGGCTTTTATATTCTATCCTATATTTTAACAACTTTTGTTGGTTGTTGGCAAAACTACACAATACTATTTAATAGTGGTGTAATGATACACTCCTATCAGGATTTGATGCGATTCACGATACTGGCACAATTCAATTTGATTCTAAACATTTTTGTTGAAAAATCTGAACGAATTGGTACTAATTTGGACATATTTGAACTGAAATTGAACTTTTTTTATTTCTAAAGCATATACAATTCTAAACGATGTGCATTTTTGTTGCAAACAGAGTGTAAATGCAAAAAGTTTGGCATATGTGTGATGGCCTAGAAAAACCCCTCACGTGGATTTTCTACTGTCTATGTATAGTTCTGAAAATTACAGACTATCTTTTTCTAAAGTAAAGAAGTAAAGGTTTAGGATTAGGCTTTGAGTGAAAGTCTGCTTACTCCCAAAAAACTGCATTAAAAGATTCCATTTTGACAGCCAGTATTTAATTACAATTAAAGTTACAGTGTGAGCAAGTAACACTTAGCTAGCAAGGTTTTGTACATCTTTAAACAGTGTTTATTTCTACTGCTCCATTTGGAAAACTGACATTTAACACAAATTGATGTTTACAGGGAAATATTTAACTTACTCAAAGAGTAAACATGAATAAAAAAAAATAGTCAAAATCAGGTTTTTGTTTTGCCATTTTTTTATCATGTTTGCCAGAATTCACTAGCAGTGACAGCCAACAGGTTTCCTCAGATCTGTAATATAAAATTCAGAAATTACACTCCTCACTACCTTTAACTCTAGAAGCCTGTGTTATTTTCTTACGGGGCTTTTATACTGGCAGTTTAGTCTGAAACAGAGCATGGTTTGCATTAAAAACTGGGAAGAGCACCACTCTACCAAACCCCAGGCTACCTGAGTTGCACTGTAACTGCGCCACAATTCCCATGAACGTGAACTCAACTTGTACTTGGTCCGGCCCTTGATCAGGAAGTAAAGTTACCTGCGCCGATGATGGCAACATTATTTCCTATGAGTGGCAGAGGAACGCTTTGAGACAGAAGAGGTAAAGTGCCTTACTGCACATAATAGCACCAAAATAATTGTAAAACAATGTGTTTGTGATGACGTTGGATTAACACAAATGCACCAAGGATCCTTAGAATCAAATGAGTCTGAAATCAGACCAACGTAGTGGAGACGACTGGAAACGATCACGCTCGGGTTCGGAAGCACTGCAATGTGTGCCAGAGTGTGAAAACTACCTTAGTCTAGTTTTTTGTCACACGTTGTCAAGTCAAAGATTTTATCAGATAATTGTCCTCAACTGGTGAATACGAGTTCAGCAAAAATGTGAAGAAGAAAGGGGTATTATTTTGACAAATTACAGCTCACTTGCAGTGATGTGCACATTATTTCTTTCAAGAACATGTTTTAAAAATGCACAGAAATTTCAGAAGGCATCTTTTTGTGTATTTTAGGTTGAACTATTTTTTAAGAGAATACACTTACATCAGTAAGAATATCAGAAATGCTGGATTATGCAAGTTCCATGAAATCTGCAAGTATGTAGAAATACACGAAATTCCAAGTGCACTGCACTCTACTCTCAAAGTCCTATTAGTAGAGCTGGCACTGGTCAGCAGTGAGGCTTAATCTGATTAGGATACTTTTTTGTCTCACAACAACAGGAAGGGACTAATGACTGTGATCTGAAATTTCTATTCGACTATGATCTGAAATCTCCATTCGAAAGGGGCTTGCACAAGAGGAAGGTAATCCCTTCTGACTCAGTGACTCAGCTGACTCACAGAGAACAGAATTCAGTCCATGTGCTCTCCTACACAAGCCAAACGGCAGAATTCAGCTCAATCCCAAACGGGACAGATCGTACACTGTACACGGCTTAAATGCTATTATTTCATACCTGACAGCGTGCACTTAGAAAAGCAATAAGGAGCCAATACAGATTCCTGTTATTGATTATATTTAAGATGTTTAATAAAAGGGAAATATTGTATCTATAGCAGCCAGCACCAGTATATGGATGTAAATGTAATATGCTACAAGAACAAATACAGGGATAGAAGATGCAGTGCCCTCTTAATACACTCAACAGCGGCATGCTGCTCCTGAAATAATGCTGCCACCACCTCAGGAAAAAAAGGGCATGAAATGACTTATCTTTCGCTGCACACTTTATATTCTACTCAGCACCAAAATAGGCTGAAATAAAACAGCATGATCAGGTGCTGCTAGGGAGGCAGGATGCAAAGCCCATAAACCCCTGGAGACAGCAGAGCACAGCAAGGATGGCATACACACACACACACACACACACACTCACTCAGAGAGAGGCAGAGACTCTCACACATACACTGCACACGCAATACACACCATTCATAAAGAAGAATGCATTTTCCCTAACACATTCATTTCTCAGGTGGTATTTTTAACATTGTGTTATTTATAATAGCGCTATAGAAGCTCTAGTATAGATTGTGTAGCTACATGGTACAGCAAATTATACAGACATTATGGCTCACATTAGAATTGCCATTTAATTATTTACCATTAGTTGCCTCCTGATGTCAGATGGCTTCCACAAGACTCCTGCTTCTCGTCAAGACGTAGCGACTGGTGATATTAATAAGAAGCCCGAGCCACAGCAGTCTCTAATGAACAATTTTTTTTTTTTTTAAGTTTGATGGGTACGGCACAGCAAGGCTCACAATGTATTTTGTCACTGGCTAGATTGTTTCTCTATAATGGGCCCATTGATACTAGCAGGTTGCCAAACAAGATAAGACAATTAAAACAATTGTGAAGAAATAAACATGGGAGGGAAAAAATATTGCAGTACTTTAGTAGAGAATGACAGGGGAATGAAGGAAAAAGGGGGTAGAGAAAACACACACACACACTCACACACACACACACACACACACATACACACACAGACTTCATTGGTCCTCAAAATCATGGAAAACTATGGCATGTACTTTCTAACACTACAGTACCACTATACTCATGATACAGAACTGTTTAAATATATATTTTGTATATGGTATTAATATTCATATGAACTGTGAGCAGATGTGTATATGGGCATTTACATGGCCACGCATTATTTCTTAGCCACACTCAACCTTCTTTAGATGTATCACTCACTCATTCATCTTACAGTGTGTTCATCAATAACTATAAATTATTACAGTGAAATGAATAGGAACATTAATAGCTAGAATTTATATCTGAATACACAAATGAATTCTTTAGGAATTAAGGGTTTAAGATGGAAATGATGAATTATGTGGCAGTTTAGCACAGACTCTCATCATTAAAAGTTTTCTGTGGGAAAGTGAGTTTAGCTTTAGGGTCACAGTGGGAATAAACCTGGGATGGGATCGTAGTCCATTGCAGGACACCATGCATAAACACTCACACATTCATACCTAGAGACAACTGATCTTAGCCAGTCCACCTACTGGCAAGTGTGAGAATGGAACTAAACAGTGCTTCACACCAAAGTTCTTCAAATGTCTTAAAAGAACACTTAATTGTAGGGAGCATTAAAATGTTCTTCTGGACGTGAGGTCATAACTTTTGCTGGCTATTCAAGGGAAATGAATGAATCGTTTAGGAAGATCAAGGCTTTTTTAGATGATAAGCATGAGGAACATGAAAATAAGATATGCGCATATTATATGGCTTCAGAGTTACTAATACCTCAAATTTTCCATTCAGTTCATTTCAATTCATTTGCATGGCACATTTAACAATGGACATTGTCTCAAAGCAGCTACACAGAAGTGTAGAAACATAGAAAAAAATATATAGTTTAAAGTTAAGTTACTATTTATCCCTAACATTTATCCCTAATGAGCAAGCCTGAGGCGGTGGCAAGAAAAAAACTCCCTTAGGTGGTATGAGGAAGAAACCTTGAGAGGAACCAGGCTCAGAAGGGAACCCATCCTCATTTGTGTGGCACTGGACAGTAAATAATGTAAATGTTGAAAAATGTCCTTTCTTCAACAGTTTATAGTCACAAAGAAATCAGTGTGAGGTTCATAACAAAATACAGACATTCAGATTTCAGATTTCACTACAGACTTACTTTTTGTGCAAGAGCTGGGCACATGAGGTGGAAACAGAGGGCCGTCTCAGTTACATGAAATGCTGACTTTGGATTTATGATAAGTTGAGTTTTTTCCACTATCTCGGACCGAGTAAAGAGCAGAGCCTCTCTCTCATGGTTTGATGTAACCACAATATGCCTGAAAATTATGTTTTAGGCTGTAAATACACTTCAAACAATATTAACATAACCATGACACAGTTCTAAAACTATTTTTACTAGTACTAGTTTTAACTTGAAACTAGTTGAAACTAGTACTAGTAATTTGTTTTTTAGAGAAGACTGCATCTTGATCAGAAACACTGTTTATCTGGAGGACTTAATATTATATGGAAAAAGTCTGAACTATATTAAAGAATGCTGTAATGACAGCAAATGAGTGCTTGGTGAGCTAATCCTTTAAAATGTTGACATGTTTTCCTTAGACATCTCTGACTTAAAAGTTTATTCGCTAAAAATGTATCACCTTAAACTAGTAATTAAAAGCTAAAAGCACAATATTTGAACATATTATAATGACTACATTGCATGAACTTCATTAAGTATCTGATGGCATAAATTAACTGTCTGTGTATGATAAAAAACTATATATATATATATTTGTGGTATTTAGATTTTCACCTCTGCTTCATGCCTGGCTGTACTTACAGATAATTAAGTAAAAAACAGAAAAAAAAACCAAGATGTACTGGTTCATGTGCTATTTTGTTTTATAAGATACTGATGAATGAGGGTGGAATTATTAAATGAAACCAGATTTGCAGTGATTAATGTGAAGCTAGGAAATTCCATGCAGAAATATATTGCCACGATACACTAGATTGCTATTCGATTTTTATTCAATTGTTTCTTGGATTAATATAACATTGTATTGCCAAGGACAGCTACAAGTTTAATTAAATAATGAAACAAATAGGGTATGTAGTAGTTTATTCCTCATATCATTGCCGGGAGTTTTCCTTACCACCATCACCTCTGGCTTGCTCATTAAACTTTATCATTTTTATCCTGAATTTTTATATTCCTTTAAAGCTGCATTGTGACAATGTCCCATTTTAAAAGCGCTATAGGTCTCTTAAGTTAAGTTTAATCCTGTGCCACCTTCAAAGCAATACGTAACTCCGATTATCAGTGGTGTTACAGGCTGTTGTCAAACTGAGCCAAACATGACATTGCTCTTCTTCCTAGGCCTAGTAGGCCTCCATCACTGCCTGAGAAATGTGCTTGGATTTCCCTAATCTCAAAGGTGGATTCAAAAAGCAAAAATTGTAAAAGCTTATTTGAATGCAACTGCACAGTCAGCGTTTCCACAAATCACTACACAGAAGAAACGCAGCCTCTGGCAGGTCGCAGCACGGAAAATCCGAAACGAACAAAAGCAGCTTTGATGTGGCATGACATGAGCTATACAAGCAAGTAAGAATGAAAAATGTATTTAATTGCTTCATATGCTTTGTGCTTCTATAATTTACCTATACCCTTGTGATGAAATCAATTATATTTCATAACGTTCCAGAAAGAAGAGTTGAGAACACCAGTGAACTATATTTGTCTGCTCATTAGTAGCACTGTCTTATAAATAGCAATGACTAATTCTAATTATGCAGCAGACACAAAAGACTACAGAAAAAAAAAACAAAAATACAATTTTTTTTGTGATAACCAATTAATTAGTACACAATTAAAGCCCCCCAGTAGAGAGTACATCCTGCAGATGGTGTCAGTGAGCATAGCCTGGAGAACGCTACGATACAGACAAGAACAGAAAGGATTTATGTGTGTATACACTTTACAATAGGTCAAAGCTGGAAACGTTGCATAGACGCCCGAGAAGCCAATACTAACACAAATGCATGAAGGCATGCATAACACAAATGTCAATGATACAGTCTACTAAACACAGCACATTCGAACAAATTTAAACGAATGACAAATGTCTCCGCTGCCTTCGTATGCAATGATTACATTTACACGTCATCATGTACTTGCCATTGATTTACCATATAGATATACCTTTAAGGAATGCAGAAAATTTTCAGACTATAATTGTACAATGTTTCAAATTACATATGCTAGCCACTTTATTAGGAACACCTTATAAGCAGCTTATAATCTGCTTATTTATGCAGGTATCCAATCAACCAATAATATGGCAACAACACAATCATGTAGATACAAGTCAAAAGCATCAGTTAATGTTAACATTAACTCATCAATAACACTTACAACAGTCTCTAGAGTTCGCAAAGAATAATAATAAAAAAAAAGTTCAAGACGAACGAGAGAGATCAGAGAAGAGTGACCAGACTAATCTAAGCTGACAGGAAGTCTAGTACCGCAAATAATCACTCTTTACAAACGTGATGAGCAGAAAAGCATCTCAGAATGGACAACACATCAAACCTTGAGGTGGATGGGTTACAACAGCAAAAGACCACATCAAGGTTTCACTTCTGTTCAGCTAAGAACAGGAATCTGAGGCTATCATGGACACTGACTCATCCAAACTGGGCAGATGAAGCCTGTTCTTGGCTGACAGGAGTGAAACCTGATGTGGTCTTCGCAGATCAGCAGTTTCTGAAATCCTCGAACCAGCCCATCTGGTACCAACAATGCATGCCACAGTCAATGTCACAGAGATAACTGCATGAATGTGCAGTATTGATTAGACTGCTGAACAACAATCCTATGGTCATAAAGTGGCCCTAATAAAGATCTAGAGGAAAATGATCAGACATTGTGCATGACAATAAACAATCTATAGTCTCTTAATTCTGTGCCAACAAGGTGAACAAGGTGAACATTGTGGGCGTGTTTAAAGCGAATGGTAAGTATTGATGGATGTGGTAAATACATTTCAACTATAAACTATACATTTGGTTACATTAATGTTGTCTATTTCCTGTTATCTTTATGTTTTGGCTGCTACAAACAGTCCTTACCAGCCTTTATTTTTTTCTCCTGAAGTTAATAAGACTGAAAAAAAAAACCCATCTTTTTTATTATACTGAGAATTAAATTAATTTATAAATTTAGGTACACGGTTAGTGAATCTAATAACGAAAAATCCATGTATATTCTAGTTATTCTTTGAAATACATAAGCCAACTCTGAATACAACTAAATGATCTACATGTAAATATTCACATATTTCAAACAAGTCGCCAGTCATGAATATGGGCCTATATAAGTACAGGCCCTGAGGATGTCGCCTATATTCAACATATGGATACCAAATGCCATATAAACGTATTGGGATGTAAAGAGTATTCCCTAAGAGATTTCAGTCACCACAGACCACTCTGATAAGCTGTGAACTGCTAAAGCAAAGGACAAATGCAAAGGCACGCAGAAATCGCACTTGATTTGACAAAGTTACAATGGACAAATTGTGGCTTTCAAACTTAAAGTTGTCATGTTATTTATTTATTTATTTATTTATTTATTTATTTATTTATTTTTATTCAATATAATATAGTATATTTGGTTTCCTGTCTATAAAGCTGAATAACTAAACTACTGGATCAAAGGCAAACAGCAAAGCCCACACATGCCTATGAATTATCCATAAGCAAAAAGTTTAAAAGACCTTGCCAGAGGTACGGTACTGAAGTTTGACTAATTTAGACAAATTATCCCTGATAATTACCTCTGTATAGAGTATATAGAGTTTGTGACAATGTTAAGAAATATGACTTAATCAACTGATTGAAATTAACTGAAACTCTGCTGCTCTATGAGAATTTAAATACTCTACCAAAAACAGGATCTAAATCATTTACTCTCATATATATTATTATTATTATTATTATTAGTAGTAGTAGTAGTAGTAGTAGTATTACAACAGATATTTTTAATTTCAGATTATAATTAAAATGTTTCCATTACCAATGACATTGTGAAAAGATAGTGCTATAAGGAACCTGAAACCCTGAATCCCTGAAGCATATCGAAGGGATAAAACTGATTCAAACCGCTAGTCTGTTAAAATTGTGCAATGGATGTACTTGAGAATCTGAGGAGGATTAAATAGGAAATGTAAAAGATTTCTGTCTCCATGTGGGGTTCCTCTTCATACTCCTGATCCCCCTACCTCATGAAGCATGGGAGAAATATGGCAGGCTTGTTATTCCTATTTAGAAAGCTGTTGGATAAAAACATTTTATTCAACGGCTTTAAGAGTCAGTTCAACAGCAGTAGTTGCTGGAGATATTAATCCGAAACATTGACTGAGTCAGCTTGTGGTTTCTTTAGGAGCGATAACTTAACAACAGATATCTTAGTACATTCAACATTCAAGGACTTCAATCACTGCTAATAATTCCAAAAGTAACTTAGAGGGTGTTGAATCAAGGACACAAAGTTTAAAAAAGCTTGTTATTATACCCAATATGACAAAACTGATCTAGATGCCTCCTCCTGGGTTTCCATCATTACAGGATGGAGTAGTACAGTAATAGACTGGTACAGTAATTAGTAATGGATTGCTGGCAGCCTGCTGATGAATTGTAGATATTATGTTCTTCTTACTGCAGAAGTCTGAGAAATCTGTGGTGTTAAGGTCTGGAGCAATATGAGAGCCATAAAGATCCTAGAACTTAATACTGTTATTAGCACTTTGTATGAAACTTTTTTGGCTGACACCAGGCCTGGTGGTAGTTTCTGAGACAGTCCCTTCATGCTATTGGGAAGACCTCCAGCTTATTTTTTCCACCATCTCCACTCAGACTGTCAGGAGGACATGCAATTGTTCACTGTACCAAGAGACAGATTTTCTAATTACTGTTTTTCTCATATAAGATGGTGCTTCTCTGTCTAAGGTAGACTCCAGAGATGTATTTAACTCTTCAATCATTTAGTCAAGCTGGAATCTATCACATGATAAGCTGAATACTTGACTTAGGCCAGGCAGGTTATCTGTGGCTGCTATAGCTATGGCTTAAGTACATGTTTCTTACATAGGCTGAGATGCTAATTTTAGCCAACCAAACTAATATAACCTGCCATTACATTTAGATGGTTTAGATTAACCTTTTTTGTTTAGATGGCTCTTCCTTGAATAGCCTTAGGACTGCAATTTGCACTAATGTCTCCATCATTGAACAATTAATTACTTTAGTTTGAACACAACAGACTTTAAAGTAAAACGTTAATAAATTCAGAAATAACTTATTCAACCCAGTTTGTTCATAACGTCATAAGTTCCTGTTTACACAATATTTGACTCTATAGTATACAGCTATAGAAGGGAAATTATTGATAATCTCGCTATCTGGTGTCACCTAGATGAGGATGGCTTCCCTTTTGAGTCTGGTTCTTCTAAAAGTTTCTTCCACATGTCATCTTAGTGAGTTTTTCTTGCCACCATCGCATCTGGCTTGTTCATTCATCAATTTAAAATTTATGTGCTCGATTTATATATTTCTATAAAGCTGCTACTTGGCAATGTGCATTGTTAAAAAGTTCTATTCAAATACAATTGAATTGATTTAATTGGTTGTGGGGGATCACTTTGGTATCCCAACACATTCAAGATAAAGGTACTAAACTTTACTTGTCATGGTAGTAACACTTGCTAATTAGGGCATTGCTGGCTCAGTGGTTAAGTCTACTGAGCTACTGATAGTTTCAAGCTCCAGCACAGCCGAGCAGCCATTGTTAAGTTAGTAAATATAAATAGTATCATAATATGCTGGACATGGCAGTTAAAATAAAATAATAAAAGAAAAGAAAAAAGACTGCAGGGCAACTGGGAAAAAAAGCACAGCACCATGCTTACACCTCTGTCCTCATTTTAAAAAATTCCAGCCAGGAAAATATAGGCAGGTTTTCCAAATCTATATTCTCACCCTTTCTTCTGGTAAAAGAGTGCAATGCTACATTTTGCAGAATAGTTTGTACACTTAGGCACCAGGTTGATGAGATATCACAGTTCCAACAACAGCTAGTGACAGGTCATTGAGTGTTTTTCCACATATCAGTTACTAACTGTAGCACCAACTGGGCAGCAACTAATCACCTATCTAACAAACACCAGCGTCACTGTTACTATGCACTGTTCATTCGGATTTTCATGCATTGCAGATGGACTACCAAGCAGGGTCATCAGAATTTTGTGATAACCATATACTGAACATAATCTTCAGTTTTCAAATTACACTAAAAGCCAGGAATATCATTTGACACCCCTGCACCATTCCTATGTCTTACCCTTAAGCAAGTGCAGTTACATAGCAACAAGTGAATAAAAATAAATCACATTAGGCAAAAGAGCAAAAGGTTAGTACAAACAAGGCTGTGCAAACTGTTGCAGATAGATCTCTACGAAAACATTTATTTACAGTTAACACAGTTGCCGTCTAGCCATACTGAATCAAACTTTAACTGGATATTAAGGTGAACTAGTACTAGTAGTGGTAGTTATCTAGGTTAGGACACCCATTCACAGAGAATTCTATTTCACTCGAGACTAGCCAACTAACCTTAGCTAGCTAGCTAAAATACTGTGTGGAGAATGGCTGGATGCTGCTAATGTGTGTATTTTTTACTTCTGTGTTACCCAATCTGTGTTCAGCAATGTAATTTGTTAACTTCTCTCTGTACACAGACACAGACACCCAAGTCAGATAGTGTTACCACACTAGCCAAAACACAGAGCAATAATTATAAGATGCACGCCAAGGGCAAACAGTTGCCCCAGATGACTCAGTGTTGCCTGATATAACAAATATCTAAAAAGATACATACTGCACAAACACCTCCTGTCACTAGCTGGATGACTAGCTAAAATAACAATAACTAAACTAACTACAGCGCTCTAGCTAAACTACTTCACATCTGAATAATGATACAAACTGCACATCAAGGATAACTCATCATATATTATTTACTAGCTTGTGGGAATGGCATGGTTGCTTGGTGGTTTGCCTCACACCTTCTGGGTTAGGGGTTTGATTCCTGCATCTTCCATGTATGTGGATTTTGCATGTGTCCCTAAAACCTCTGGGAACTCTGGTTTTCTCCCCAGTCCAAAGACTCGCATTGTAGGCTGATTGGCATTTGTAAATTGTCTTTAGTGGGTGAATGGGTATGTGAGAGTGTGTGCAATTGTGCCCCGCAATAACCCCCTGGCATTCTGTCAGGGGTGTTCCCTGCCTTATGCCCTGAGTCTCCTGGGATAGACTCCAGGTTCCCTGCAACCCAGCAGGATAAACAGTGTACAGAATAGATGGATGGATTTACTAGCTTGATACCAAATTAAATAAATGCCTTACATGATAAGCAAGACAAAAACAAAGGTACCATTAGTCTTCAATCCTTTCTCCTTTTATAGTATAATATCACACTTTTTCACGCTCACTCTTGATTGGCTGCAGGCTCCTATCTGTCACACTGCAGTCCAAATTCTTTGAGTGATGCATCTGAGTGTAGTGTATGATATATAAACACACAATGCCTGACGATTCTAACTTGCAATGCTATAAATATGAGCATGTGCTTAGAAACTGAGGGAATGTTGGAATAATAGTGGAAAAATACACAGGAGGCTGGATTTGATGCAATAAGAAAGGAATTCTGGATTTTTATTTAGATTTATTACTATTATTATTATTATTATTATTATTATTATTATTATTATTATTATTATTACTAAACCATATAAACCACATATGGCTTTTGTATCTTTAGTTAGACCACCTAGAGAATGTAGTGTACCTTTAAAAACACATTTAAGATAAATAACTGGACTTTAAAAATCACTGTGGTTCCTTTTTGAACAGTTTGTCAGAGGGTGAAAAGACACTATTCATTTATCAACCTGGTAAAATACACAAAACAAGGAATGAGCTCAGTTTATTTAATCAAGATTGTATAATTTAATCTGGGGCATTCTGGCAAAATGTTACCAAATGAAGTTGATTACAGAGTCCTAACCACTGAGCTGCAACAACATTCCAACTAGAAAAAACAAAAAGGGAAAACTGCAGTGTGAGCAGGTCTGCTGACAAGAGTCTTGGACATATGACAAGCTTCAGTATCAGTGTCAGTATCAGTATATGCAAAAATTAAAGGGACGTTGTGTGCTAGCGGGATACATTTTTTCAGGCAGAACAGAACAGACAGCACTTGGCATGAGTATGCTGTGCAATGCTAATGACATACTCTTCTTCTTCCTTCTCCTGTCCCAGAGCTGTTCAGGCCATGTTCAGGCCCAGTGTCCCTGGCTAGCCTGCAGAAGGACGACCATTTATCTCTGAACAGCCACAGGCCCATCATAGAAACATTAGTCCACTGGCTCTGTCCTTCAGCTTTTTGTTCGGCTGTCAAGTCTTGTCCTCTTCTATAGCTCCAGACACACTGCTGCACCAAAATCTGCTTACATCTGCTCAGAATGTTATCTGCTGCTCACACTGTTTCTCAGGATAAAGCAAGGAAACACATGACAAAAGAGTGTGTACAGTGCTGCATACAGGCTCCGAGAGACCGAATTCACAATAGCACCTGGTATCATTGAACATGTGTGGAGTAAATCCCAATACTGCAACACGTACCACGTGTAAACTGTGTCTCTATGGCTAATGTTAATATAACAGCACTACAGCAAACTCTGATTAATCTCCAAGCTCAAGGTTTTGCATCTCTAGTATGGCCTTAATATTAGAAAATTAATATTTGAAATATGCAAATTATATAAAACAGTAAAACCTGACTGAATTGTACTCCACGGTACTTTTCACTACAACCAATATTTTGTATAGTTATAAGATGAGCTACACTGAGTTAGAGCCACACAATTGAAAGTTTGTCAATCGCAATTTTCTGTAATGGTGTGTGAGTATTTTCACTATTTTGATTTATTTAAACAAGTGCAATAGGTTAAACTTTTGATCCATTTATAGCTACATTTAAAAGTAGGTCTGGCATGTCTGTGCACCTGTTATTAGCTACAAACATGTATTCGTTCAGTTCATCTTAAATAAATAAAGTTTGTTTCAAAGTAGCTGCAACATACAGTGTCCTCCCTTCTGAAGACTTTCCTGTGGCACAAAACATAAAGAAACAGCTTTACTTCTGACTGATGCAAAGTGCTGACCCCGTAGACTCTTTCTAAACATGTTAAATACTCCTTTCTTTGAGAACAATTCCTCATGTCAGTGTAAAATAACAGCACATTTTAAAATCATTTATTATTAAGCAGTCTGTTATTTAGCTGTTACTATAGATACAGTACCTAGAGATAGCATACATAGCATAGCATACATATTTGAGCAAGTGTGTTAACATACAGCTGTGCTGTTATAGAAAACAGCAATGTCACACAACAGCAATGTGTTAGAAAAACAATTAGATTTGTATGTGTGAACTGGCGATAATAAAGATTTTAATAATAAAGCTATGTACAGTGGCAAGTCCACTAAGTTGCCACTGCTGGGCCCCTGAGTTTTATAAAATGAGATAAATTGTAAGTCGCTCTGGATAAGGGCATCTGCCAAATGCCAGAAATGTAAATGTAAAACTGGAGATAATATGCACTGATGAAAAGATGCAGGGATAGATGAATAAATGGTTAAAGAAAAGCAGTTTTGGAATAACTTGACCAATAAAAGCGTGATGTTTTCCACCTTGATTTGGCATATAAATAACTGCTGCTTTTTTTACAGTCTATACTGTATTACATTTTTTCACATCCAAAAAAATAACTCTTTGCACTCACTGGGACCTGACTTGCTGACAAACAAGTATAGACAGTAGTGTGTTGATTTGTACTGTACACCAACTGTGAGCTGCACCTGTACATCAGATATGGGGACAAAAAAGAAGTAATGGTGTGATCACTTACTGTTTCTGAGTAAGAGAAACGAATGGTATGATCCATAGCAACTCAAGACTGTACCTCTGACTTCACAAAAGTTAAATCAGTGTCCCTACATCAAGCAGGAAGAAATAATGTACAAAATCCTGAACAAAACACCCTTAACATTAATGATTTGGAAGAACATCAGTCACAATTTTGCACTGCAGGTCCTCACCACTCTACAGTCACTACAGTGTTTCCTGAATGAAAATGAGAAGCTCTAGGCGGTTAAACACGCCACAGTGATTTATTAAGATAAATATTCTTAATAATAAAGAAAACATCGGAGCAGCTCTACAGGGCCTGAGTGAGGACTGAAGCCCTGCAGCTTCAGTCAGTCACCATAAGACACATAAGACATATGAGCCAGGTGAAGACTTTGCGCATTGCACAAGCACAACATGCAATGCAAACAATGCCATATATAAATGAATAACAGGGAAAGACTTACACTGAATCGTCGAGTAATTGTCCATTGGACTAATTCACTATTCCGCTCGTAATCCAGGTGTTGAGAAGAGAAGAGTAGGAGGATCACGGAGCATCACAGCACATCTCTCTCTCTCTCTCTCTCTCTCTCTCGTTCCTCTAATACAGCAACACTCTCCACATCATCCGCAACGAAGCCCGGTCATCACATGCGCATCTTACTGTCAAGGAAAAAATCAAGTCGTGCCTTCTCATCCCCTGTAGAAGAATTGAAGTTCATGTTCAATTCATGAACTGCAGGCTTTCTCCTCCTCACGCAGCAAAAAGCCTACTCTGACAAAAAAATAAATAAAATAAGGATCATCATTATCCTAATAATACCAATAACAAGAGGAGCGTGTTTTATCGGTTTATTCTGATATCTTCTGATCTAATTCCGTCTTTAGCCATATTTAGCTATTTATATCCACACTATCCAGAGCGCACGAAGCGGTGAAGTCCTCTTCCCTTCTCCACCTTCTTCACCGTTACAGGAGAGGGAGGAGGAGCAGGACGAGGAGCAGGAGGAGAGCAGACCAGCGCGTACCGAGAAAACCCGACGCGGTCAAAAAATAGACGCGTGAAGAAAAATGCGCTTGCGCAGACGGATTGCGCGTGCGCAGTGGGCAAACGTCGACTGGAGCGAAAAGTTGCACCTGGTGGTAGAACCTGTGATGTTTGCTAACGGTTTTTTCCCCCCAAAAAATGTAAAATATATGAATTTACCTATAAATGTCAAAGAACTTTTAACAACTTAAATACATTTACAAAACCTATTACTAAAATAAGTGTTTATACTCTTAAATCTACAACCCAACCCCACAACAGAAGATTAGCTTGCTTTATTTATTTATTTATTTACTTACTTACATACTTAATTTTTATTACTAAAGAATGTTTGGCAAGTTTACCTGCTATGGTAGATTTCTGAAAAACAATTTACATGTGCAGGAACCATGGCATACCTGAAAACCATTTTAATTTTTTGGCCAAAAGTATGTGGACACCTGACCATCACACCCACATGGTTCTTCACCAAACTGTTGCCACAAAGTTGGAAGCTCACAGTTTTCTAGTACGTCTTTGTTTGCTGTAGCATTATAATTTTCCTTCACTGGAACTAATAGCTGAAACCAGTTCCAGCATGACAATGCCCCTGTGCACTCCATGAAGATGAACCCTGTGTTCCATTTCCCTAACTACCTGTAATAAATAGTATCCAAGATCAGAATCAGTGTGTCCCATATCGTAGTATGAGTACTGAAATGAGTATCCCAAAGCTGCACAGATGGTCTACTATTTCTGGTAGATTTCTGAAGGCTGGATCCGTGCACAGCTTTTTTCATTTCATTCACTCCTTGCAGAAAGAACTAGGTGTTTTGTGACATTTGCTTAGCCGCATTTTAGACACATTGTAGAGAGGTGTATATGGAATGTGAAAAAAGAAACAAATGGAATGATAAATTAAATTATATAGAATCAATTATATAAGAAATAATGAATGAGGAAAACCTGTAATAAAAAAAGTGCGTTCATGGTGACAGTGTATGAAACTAGGCAACAGTGTTCGTTTCTGTTACATAATGTGATAGTATGTCTAGGTACTTTCATACTCTTTTGTTACGCATTGTATGTACAAATGTATGTACATTTCTTCACAAAAAGATTTTATACTTTCATTGCATAGTATAAGTAGGCAAACTGGAATTCAGCAATGATTTGCTACAGTTGGAGTGGAAGAACTTGATTTGCTACAGTTGGAGTGGAAGAACTTGAGTGATCTGAACAAAGCCCTGACAGAACCCAGAACCACATATCAAGTCAAGTCAAGTCAAGAAGCTTTTATTGTCATTTCAACCACATATAGCTGATGCAGTACATAGTGAAATGAGACGTTTCTCCAGGACCCTAGTGCTACATAAGACAACATAACAACATATAGCTACAGAACAAATACAACAACACAGAGCTAAGGACAGAAAGTTTGTCCCAGCTACATAAACTGCAACGTGTGCAACCAAGTGCAAACAGTGCAAGACAAGACAAAATACAAAAAACAACACAAAACAGTACAGGACGCATAGCGCTGAAAAAATGTGTAAACAAAAAAAATGTTCAAACTAGAGGAACTGTAAACCAGTGGTTTCTTATAACATATATGTTTGTAAACATATACATATAGCCGCAGTAGGTGACAGTTTGAAGTGTGCACATATGGGTCCCAACCCAATGCAGAGCACAATCTCACACACACACACACACACACACACACACTGGTGGGAAGGAAACCAGAGCATGCAGAGGAAACCCCCTGACCACAGGCAAAATGTCCAAACTTTGTATTCACAGGGCAGAGGTGAGATCTGAACCCTCAGTATCTGAGGTGTAAAGTGTTACATTTTATACATCACTAGAACCATAAATATGTGGGCTGCATTACTTGTGATCATTTTACCTTATAAAAAGCATGTCAAAGCATGATAGTGTTTCTAATCAAATAGGCAATGCTTAAAATTATTAAAGTAATTAGTTAAATATAGTTTACTTTAGGGCTGTATTTATTCCATAGAGAGTGCATTATAATTCCAGTATTGTGAATAATAATCCACAATTTGTGTTGCAACCTGCACTATGGATTTCCTTTAAAACCAAGAGAGAGAGAGAGAGAGAGAGAGAGAGAGACAGTAGAGGAAGTTAAAAGGAAAACCCTGCAGTAGAGGAAGAGGTCTTGCCGAGATTACTGCAGCATCAACACTATAGTAAATGAAGCTTAAAGTAAAATGTAAATAAGTACACACAGCAGAACCAAAAAATACAATCCTGTTACATTTATTTAAAATAACTAGGCTCAGACAAACTGATCTTATTTTTCTTTATTTTTGAAATGCAAATATGCAGCGTTTGTTCTAATGCATAGTTTTCTAGCTCCCCTTTACTATGAACAACAGACAGTGTTTGGTCACCAGAAAGGAAAAAAAGTCCCTTCTGTCACATTTGTTTACACCAGTTCCACTCAAGTCATGCAACCAATTACAGATGCAGACGCAGTGTTTTATACTGAGAAATAGGCAATTAGCATTACAACACCTAAGTGACACAGCAAGACAGCAAGCGAAGTGTATTGTGTATTGTATTAGCTCACCAGTACACAGAGATGAACAAACAAAATTGTTTCAAAAGATGGACCTGATAAGTGTGTTTTTATTTGCCTATTGAGAAGCATTAATACTAATAAAATCATCAGTTTGGTGTCATTATTGAGTCAGGCAGAAACAAACTTAGAGTGGTGTACAAGTGTTTGCCTGAATATCAGATGTTTTTCAAATGCTAGATAATCTAGATTATCCTTAATGAATATTAATTTGGTTTAAATTTTAAACACAATCTGTCACCTGTCAGTAACAGACTGAGCATTTAACATTTTCTAATCAATGTAAACATACTACACAAATATAATACAGTTGTTGGCATATTAATCACAATATACCACAGTGCTGTTGAATTTTATAAATTGATCAGTTGATTAATTATCTATAACAGCAGCTCTGACAATAGCAGTTGCTGTAGTTTTAATTACTGGTTTATATTAACATGTTATCCTTCTTGTAGTAACATCTCATTCATATAGACTTGTATGGTATACACACTCTGGAATATAAGTTTAAAAATTATTATTATCATACATACAAACACAGAAAATGTACAGTTGTTAATAGGGTGATGTTCTAGGATGGAATTACTAAATTCTCCTTAAACTGTCTTTCAACTGAATGTCAGTAGTTTGTCACAATCAGAAGTAAAAGTCTTCCTTTAAGTCTTCAGGATAATGAACTTTCCAGTTTCTCACACTTTGGTATAAGGAGAATAAAACACTTCAGAACATGCTGTCATAGAAAAAATAATGAACTTCAGGGTGGTAAGAGTAGCTCTAGACTGCACCTAGTTGTTAATTACTTAGCTATAAGATACCCTGTCCTGTTTTATTTCTTAAATAATACATATCCAATTCAATTACTTGACTTAAACAAATGAATAGAAAGACTTGTTTAATCTATATTTCAATTGTCAAATGTATATAAACACATCCTATTTAAAGAGCTAAGACTGTGCAGATAACAGGCAGTTTTGGCAGTACATCTACATTGGGATAATTTCATTTGAGCACTGCCAAATTATATCGGCAGTACTGAATACAAATACTGCCTCAATGCAAAAATGACCAGGGTATTTCTGGGGAAAATCACATTTCTTCTGCTCAGTATTACTTTTGGTGGTTTTATTCAGAATTCTGTTTCAAAGCACCAACACCAGAGACAGAGACTCCTTCATAAATGTTACATAAACATCTCCTTACAGAACGTTTCAGCAAATCAACTATTAAAGATATATATAAAAATATATATAAAGATTTTTTTATTTTGTACTACTATTCATCTACAACTGACAGGAAAGTATTTCTGTAACATCATATCTAGCTAACTAAACCTAAAATCACATTTAAATTCAATTTAGCTACCATCAGCAATGCAAACTGTTTAATATTTGTGAACACAAATCAAAAATCCCCTCAGAATTCCTCAGTCAGATTAGCTATTTTTAGCAAGCTGACTACGATTATCAACATAGATTTAAGGTAAACATTCTCTTAGTCTCATAATAGATGACTGATTTGAAAATCCTCTCAGCTTATGTTAGCTAACTAGCTACTGTTAGCAGTGAAAATTCTGAACATTTAAAATTTTGATTGAAAAATAATCTTCGTAAGTTAGCATTAACAGTTGAAATCGGTAATATTTATGATAAAATGATATGATAAAAATCCTCTCAGAAATCCTGTCAGCTTAGCTCACTTATGTTAGCAGTGAAAATAAGGAATGTGTATACATTTGATGTAAAAATCCCCTCAATAGTCTGTTTAAATTAGCTTATATTAGCCAGGGTTCGTAAGTACAGTATACCATTATATAAAAGTTAAAGTAAAGATAATCCGCCTTTGTTTGCAAAACACATCAAAATGTGGTCGCTTCAGTTCTTGGAAAGTCACATACTGTAGTCACACATTTATGCTACACTAACTTAATTAGAATACTTTTAGCTTCCCCTTTAGTTCTGCATTCGAAGCTGGCAAGCTAAACATGATTCTCCTGTGAAATGCCTACAGAGCTCCTAAAGGGATTACGTAGTCCACTGGCTCAAGCATTATGGTATGTGGTGTGGAGTGCTAAAGTAGGACATCATAGAGGAAATACTATTCTTCAAAGAAGGTCTGAAAGCAGAAATCTTTCTTTCCATTCCTTCGATACCTCCATTTGTGTAAAATGATTGAATTGAGATAGCAAGAGAAAGGCCAATGTGTTTCCAATTGAAAAATTAAATGAAGTAAATTAACCTGAATATAATAACTTCATCTTCAGCTTCTACTCACTGTACACTTTATTACATCTTTTTTCTTACAAGTGGTCCAGTTAAAACAAATACAGAAAATAAGAATGATTCCAAATCCAAACAGAAAATATTCAGCAGAAAGAGGTTAAAATGGAAAGAGTCACAAAAACAGACATGTCTTATTGCTAGTACTGTGTTCAGTCAGATTTAGCTGAGGTGTGTTTGACACACTGCTGTTTTCTCTGTGTAAGCACAGACAAGCTGGACAGCACTATATACCACTGCAGCAGCATCGCTCTGCGATCCGCGTTATAGGTTTCAATCCCCATAAGAGCACTCAGCTGCCAGTTGTTTTATTAAAAGATCAGCATTATCTTCCCTTTCCCCAGATAGGCCTTTTAATGCTGAGATCAGGATCTTGGCAGAGTACCTGGGAAACGTGCATTACAGATGGATGTCTGGGCAGAATCTGGCAGGGAGTTCAGTTAAGTGTACTGTTCTCTAAGGGCCAATGGATTACTCCAGCCTAACTGACTTACATGACACTTCTCAGTACACACCAACACTTACAATGTGACAGTTAATAATATCAAGTAAATAACTTAAGTAACTGTTCACTATTTTATGGGTTCTTAAGAGCGTAATATAGGTCCTGGGACTTTTATGTGAAAAATGTGATAATCTAAGGAAATCTACAGCTTCAACTAATCAGATTCTATGCAACAAAACTGAACCTTCTAACACAAAAGTTATATTAATATTTATAGCATTCGGCAGACACCCTTATCCCAACCAGCTTACATTTATCTCATTTATACAACTGAGCAGTTGAGGATTAAGGGCCTTGCTCAGGCACCCAGCCATGGCAGCTTGGTAATATGAGGATTTGAACTCACAACCATCCAATCAGTAGCCCAATGTCTTATCCACTGAGCTACCACTCCTACCAATGTTTTACAGTATGTACAAGCCAATCCACAGAAGCATGCATGTTCTAGCCTATATGACCTTTCACCAACATACACCATTTTACACAGTGGGAAAAAACTGCATTCGGTTTCCATTGCACTGACAAAAACCTTAACATGACCTTCAAAAATGTTTCTGATAAGACAAATCTTTTCTGGCAGTTACGATGTCAAGGGAATTCCATGATAAGACCTTTGACTCTCTCCAGAACCTTGCAAGTCATAAAGATGTACAAAGTAAAACATGCACAGGAGCTTGAGATAGAACACGCATACTGTATATAGCTACAGCTTTTCTCTACAAACAACTTGAGTTAGTAGAAGTTCAGCTTCAATCTTTAAAGACATACTCAAGTCGAAACTTACAAATATTTTCCCTCTTTCAATAATCTAATGTCAACTTCCAGACAGCAACCAGATAAATCAATAAAGAAATCAGTTGGAAACATTTCCTTATTATCAGCGTTATTAAAGCCATTGATTAGTTGTTGCATTTGTATCACCGAGGCAATGCTTGCAAGCTTTATTGCATTCATAAGACTATTATATCTAATATTCTCTGTTCATTTCTTTTTCCTTTTCTTGATTTACGTTCAGTGAACATTAAATTTAGTCTAGAAATGGTTTTAATCCAAATCCAGATTTTTAGTTCAGATTTAATATTAAAGATTTGGATTTAACTTTAGTCTCTATACTTCATACTTCATCAGTTAATCACTTTATACTGATCAGGGTCGCAGTGTTTCTGCAATCTCTTTAACTTTAAGTGTCACGACTGATACTGTATATCGAACTCAAGTTTATAAGTTTTCAAAAACAAAACTTCAAGTAATCCATTGTCTTGACTACAAAGTTGAAACAAAGCTTATCTTCAAGTTGAGTTTACTCACATTTGTAAAGCAGAAGGTACTTTTATTTCTAAGTTTACCCATACTGAATTTTGTTTACACTGTAACAGCCCATATCATGTATTTTACTCCTCTTATACCATAGAAATTTCACTGATCACCACGTTACATGTTAATTAAAGAAAAACACGTCATCATTTTTATACATTTATAGTTATATTTAATGTTGTGGAAGGTCCCCAGGACAATTTTGTTTCTGTTATCTTGTACATTATAGCAACTTTCTTCAATTTCTCTCCCTCCTGCATTTAATAAGACAAATTGGTGTGTTACCAAGAAGCCAGAAAGTGTAAAATCCTTTGTCATGAAGCCTCTCAGGTGTTAGAAAGCTGTATAAAGTTGCATCTTTATCTCTAACACTTTAGACTCTTCCCATAAAAGTGAAATTAATGACTATATGTTTATATTTGTTAAATACAAAAAGTATTCAAATTTAATCCATTTGTTATTAGACTTAGATTACGTGGTGTGTCTTGCATACAAGTCCATTAATATAAACCTGTGATTTGCCTGGGAGCCAGAACTAGCGTCAGAGCTGTTGTTATAGAAAATGAATCAATACCTTCTGGCCAATCAGATTTGAGCATTCAACAGTGCAGTGGTATAGAATATTACAGCCAAACCTTCTGAGAATCTGTGTAATACTTTGCTAAATGTTGTTATAACATACTTGTTTAACTATGTAATCACATTAAACGTCCCTGAGTGTGAAGCAGGAAAAATGTGTCACACAACATGTAGGTAATAAATAAATCACAATTACAATTTTTAAAGTTTTCAGTTCTCATGTTCTTCCTTATTTAGGCTAGTTTTGCCTGTTCTTTTTCTTCATCTTTTTTTTTGGATTAAATTAATTTGAGTTAACCTTGCCTGTGTTTTTAAAATGTCTGCCTGTTTTGACAATGAATCCTGCATAAGGTCTGTTTACACTGCATTTGCATCCCAACGCCTATGCCTCCAGCCCAGAGATTTACCAGGCAATTCAATAACTGCACACACAGCAACCACTTTTCATTGATCCTTTCTCATGAAGCTCTGTTCACAGTATTATTAGAAAGGCTCCTAACAAGGGAGCTGAATATAATTAATCCCAACATGACTATTAACTCAGCACTTCCTTTTCAAGCTCAGCGAAGGTTTCCTGAAGGCGTTCACATTCACATCCATGAATTCCTAACTTAGTGCTTATCATACACAGGGTCCCAGGGAGCCTTTCCCAGAGGATTCAAGGGACAGGGCTACGGAAAACCTGGATGAAGTGCCAACACCTTCCTGGGCACAATTACACACACACACACACAAACTATGGACAATTTAGAGATGCCAGTCATCCTACAAGACATGTCTTTGTACTGGGAAAGGAAACTATACTTGAAGAAAACCCTGAAGCATGGGGAGAATATGCAAACTCCACAAATGCAGAGTGGAGGAGGGAATCAAACCCCAACCTCAGAGTCATTCCTTTATTAATACGTAAGACCATAAAAGTAAATTTTGCTTGTTATGATCCCAGGGACCTGTCAAATCAACCAAATCTACATGTCACTCTTCACTTCAAATGTATTTGTAGTTATAGTAATAAACTTTTACTTTCTTGTTCTAATTAGTAAACACCCATTTAAAATGTCTTTTTAGTTTCAGTTTTTAGGTTTGCAACACAGTTAACCGTTATAAACATCTGTATTTAACAAATGTTTCACATAAATTAGATTATTATTAAAATATGTAAGGACATTTTTAGACTGTAGACAAATATAAACATTTTTTGGATGACAGGCTATATACACAATATATAATGCACCTAATTCCACCTAATAATCCGTGTCTTAGGCAGACATCTGAACACTATGAACACTATATTCATATCTCTGTTCATATCTTTCTAGCCAGCTCACTGTTACCATGGTAACGCTGTCTCTTGCCCTGTTCTCTCAGGCTGAGAGCATCAGAGTTAAACTACACTAGAAAGATAATGGACACAGGATCAGACTCTTGTCCCATGGCCTTCAGGTCAGCTAAATGATGATGGAGAAAAATAAATACTCAGTTTCTAACTCCTTTTGTTGTTTCTTAGTATCTTTCCTTTCTTCCTTCCTTCCTTCCTTCCTTCCTTCCTTCCTTCCTTCCTTCCTTCCTTCCTTCCTTCCATCTTTCTTTCTTTCTTTCTTTCTTTCTTTCTTCCACCCTTCCTTATTTCTTATGTTTCGTTCTGTCTTTCTCTTCCTTGCTTTCTTTACCATCCGTCATATCAGAAAAAAAGCTTCCATTATGTTAGCCCTTGGTGCACTTCTTTCATTTCTGCAAATACAAACTGAAAATACACTGAGGTTTTATCTTTTTATCAGTGAAAAGATCAAAAGATAAAGAGACTTCATCATAAATTCATCTCCAAACAAGCTCAGTTATAAAGAATAATAGCATTGTACAGAAACAACCACAGTACACTATTGGCTCTCACAGAGGGCAAAGAGAGGATAGCGCTACACCTCATAGATCTTCTAGGTTAAACCTGTCCACTTGAAGTGGAATATCATGTAGCGGATATCCTGGGATCATCGTCTCTTTCAGAAGATTAATGGCTGCTTCTTGTTCTTGCTTCTTTTTTTTTTAATGTAACTGGTAGAAGTGAGTATGTGCCTTGTCTGGGACGGCTCACTATTTCCTGCTACACTCTCAGAAAAAAGGGTTGTAAGTTCAAGGGTTTCCTCTTGAGGAATCCTTAAAGGTTGTTTGTAGAACTGTATAAAAGAGTGTTTTCCTATCAGAAACATCAGACATAAAACTTCTTTTGAAAGCTAAGAACCTTTAAAGTGAAAGGAAACTTGAAAAACACTTTAAATTGCTTGGCCTGAGGGAAAATGCAAATCCTTATCTTTATCCCAAGAAAAGCACAGACTGTGAGAACGTCTAGTTTAAAATTATTTTTGTGCCAGTTTATGTGCAGCACCGTGTTGCAACTTTTAGCAATCTAGCAAACTAACTAGAAGCTAGCAGCGTAAGCAGCGTATGAGTCACTAACATTACTGTTGAGAACTCTGTGCCATTGTGTTGTATAAAATTATTTCTGGTTTATTAATTATCTTGTAATTACTTTACATACACCAGTGTTATTGTATTCGTATTGTATTTTGGTGGTGGTTAATATACGTAATTTACAGGCAGAAAGCAGATCAACCTGCAGATGAACTTACAAGCATATTGTGAATAATGATAAAGAATTGCTAAAAATATGAAATATTAAAGATATTAACTTCGAATATTAAAAAAAGATATTCCTTATAAACGAACAGGACCTGTAGGCTAAATTTAAATTACGAAAATTATGACAAAGTCTGGCATGGGCTTTAATTATTTTTACTAAATGATTTGCTACAGAATATATACAGCGAATTTGGGATTTCTTTTTCATTTAAAATTGGAAAATAAAAAAGGTTGAAATTATTTTAAGTGTTGAAATATTTAAAATAAATTTCATATCATGAGTAAATAATATTCAAGATTCTGCACTGTTTTCAGGTCCAAATTTCAGTTTGCGATATGATTCAGATTGTCTAATCTCTTTTATTGAAGTGTGTGTTCAGTCGGCACTCCCATGGATTTGAACTAAAATAGATTTTAAGATTGAAAAGCTAAAATAGATTGAGCTAAAATAGATTTAAGATTAAACATTTGAGATTAAAAATTTGAGCTAAAATAGATTTTAGGCAAATACTAAGAAATTCTGAAATTCATGCAAATATTTCAATGATTCTACTGTTCACTCAAGTTGGTATTCAAGTCAGTAATATACTTTGCACTGCAAATTGTTGTATTAAAACAAAAAAAAAATGCAACACAGAAGTATTTTTACTAGGGCTCTCAGACACTTGGACCTCATTGTGGCTATAGCATGCTATGTTTGCAGGGATGCCTCAGTGGTTAAGGCTCGGGGTTACTGATCAGAAGGTCAGGGCTGTCACTGTTGAACCCTTGAGCAAGGCCTTTAACCTTTTCTCCTTCAGAGGTCCTGTATCATGGCTGACCCTGTGCTCTGACCCCAGCTTCCTAATAAGCTGGGATATGTGCAGAAAAGAATTTCACTGTGCTGTAATGTATGTGGGATAATGACTGCTTCTTCTTCTTCTTCTTACTATGCTTTCTTTCTTTTTAACTGCAAAAGTTCTGCTGCTATCCCTTTTCTCTAAGAAGTGACAAAAGGTCATCCCAGGTAAAGCTAATTCAAAAACTACTGGTACTTCATCATCACTCGGCTGTAAGGCTGTTGATAGCAGGGGCAGAGTAATCCCAGCCATTTCTAATCATGCTGTGCTTCTTGCTGCATGGTTTGATCAGCAATTAAGATCTAGATAGGAAGGTATTTTGATATGTTGATATGCCGTATAACCTCACCTTGAAGCACCTCAGAGCTGATTTATGTCCGCTCACTGTGTATGATTTATAACCACAGGCTGGAGATAGCTCACGGTCCTCAGGTTGTATTACAGGATTCTGAACCTCCTCAAAAAATGTGTGTATCAGATCGGCATGATTACTTTGCTAGATAGCTTTTCTTTCCCCATTCTCCTTAGAATATGTCATTTTTAGTACACACTGCTCATTGCTGTTTTTTTTTTCTGAGGTGTTTTTTCTTCTTTGGGAATGGGAGCACTTGCTCATATAGTTGAAATCTTGCTGTCTGAAAAATACAGAGTTAAAAGGTGGGTAATGACAGGAAACAGATCTGTTGCATATTCGTACAAAAGCTACAAAAATATTAATAATCCTTCACAAAGATCATTATGCCATCACTGTGCACTAAGATAGGATGAATACATAATGAAGAATGCACATTATGGGCTGCTCAAATCCACCACTTTGTCTTTCTCTTCCCAGTTAGATGAGGCAGTGGTGGCTCAATGATCAGAAGGTTGGGGGGTTCATGCCCCAGCACTGTCAAGCTGCCTCAGTTGGGCTCTTGAGCAAGGCCCTTAAACCTCTATGCTTCAGAGGTGCTGTATCGTAGCTGACCCTGTGCTCTGTTTCCTAACAAGCTGGGATATGTGAAGAATGAAGAAATATGATAAATAAAGGGTTCTTCTTCTTTTGTATTAAAACATTGTCTGCTGTTGGCATCTGTAATCATTTTAGTCACCTTGATCTTGAAGTGTTTGCCCACAAATATAAAAATGATGCATTTCACTCATTGCAACCTTGATTTTTTTTTTGTACTATTATCTAGAGTTTATCTGTAGTTTTAATAACTTCCCATCGGCTCATGTGAGTCTAGTATATAATTTAATTTAGGATTCAAGTCTGAGAGCTTATTTACCTGAAAAGGGTGGACATTCATATTTAATTTTAAGCTACATCCTAAAGAACATTTAAAGACATTCAGAACAAGCAGCAGGTTAAATATTTTGAGTGTCAAAACAAGGCATCATCATTCCTTTAACATTATTTGCATCATAGTTGCGTACTCTACAGTGGATCATTCCAAGAAAGATGTAGGTAGTAATCTTGTAATCCAACACTATCGTTCCCAGACATGTTATACTCACATATGTTCCAGTTTCAGACTAAAGTTGTTAGTATATAGAACCTAGTTTGCTAATGCTTTAATACTTTTTATCTAATTAGTAGCAATATATCACAATGGCCATACTGTAATAAGATGACTGATGCCTTGATGTCTGGATCTAGTATGATTGGGGTAGGTGTCTCAGGAAAACACTGTCAAATATAATAAATAAATAAATAAATAAATAAATAAATAAATAAATAAATAAATAAATAAATAAATATTGGGGACTTCAGAATACCTGACAAACATGTCATGCATTACAGATTCATATAAGTCGAATGGTTCATCTGCCATTTTTATTGGAGAAAAAACAAGACTGATCTTCCGGCATATTCTGATCTTAAAAAGCAGATATCTTATGCAAAATGTGTAATGGTTTGCAGGTCTGCAATACTATAATTTTTTGCTGTTGTTGTTTCAGTGTTACTGCAATACATTCTAGAGAAACGGCTTACGTTTCGGTGTCTATTACAGGGGTGGAAAATTTTAACTTATAAAAAAATTTTTAAAAATACATTCAGTGTCTCATTACATCTCTTTGGCTTATCAAGACTGCCTGAGGTAGACTTGTTAATCGTTTGTCTGTGTGCCAGGGCAATTCTCTCTGGCAAAGCAATGCTCTGAGGTGTTTGAGAAAGCCACCCTCTCTCTCTCTCTCTCTCTCTACTCTTTGGCTATTGTTTAATGATCAGATGTGAGCCTTTGCTTTCAGATAACAGCATTGGCCTCTTGAAAAGCAAGTGTGCATGCCAAATGAAAAATCTACTCTGCTTAGTTCAGCTGTGAAGAAGCAACAGATAACACATAAGGTCAACCTTGTATAAAATTACACAGCTTTTGAATGTGGTGTCTAGTACTGAAACATTTGCTCATTTGGCTGACAAAACATAACAAAATCTTGAACAAGATGGCCTCTTGTTCCTTTGGGGCATAATGAATGTAGTGAAGGTGATGTAAAGCACAGGGTCCCAGCCCTGATCCTGGAGTACCTCATGTTCTGCATATGTTAGAAGCTGCGTCCGAATGACACACTACACAATGAGCACTTACACAATGCACTATACTCTAACAAAGAGTGTATGAATTTTAGAAGAGTAGTATCATCTCACATGAAACATAATTTTATTTATTTATTTTGATATATTTTATTTATTTATTTATTTATTTATTTATTTATTAAATGAACCGGAATTCCCAGTTTATTGCAAATTATTTCAACACAGTATGGTGAATTTTTAAAATATCATTTAAAATTAAAAGACATTTTTAATAATAGTATTGTCATCAATCTTTTTATTTATTTTTTTCTTATATAGCATCAGTGCCCAGTAGCACCGCCCCTCTGCTGCTAGTTAAGCAAAGAATTGAGTGCATGAAGTTCCAGCGTTTCACACGGCGTTTCTTTCGAATGCAGAGGTGCATCATCTTGGTACCTGAAGTGCACTTTTCTTGTTGCGTTTTCCAGTGTACACACACAAATCACTAATTTATATTACAAAATGGCGCATACAGAAGTATGCGATTTGGGACACACCTAGTGTTTTGTCTGAACCCAACACACCTGATTCAACTAATCAGCTAAATAATATTTATTCCTGAGTAAAACATATGTGATGTAAGGAATAAATCTTGTGGAGTATGAAGTTATGGGTAAATCAACAAGATGGTGGCAACACCATGCAGCCAAACGGATAGAAATATTTTTCTATTACAGCATGTCACAAAGTGTTTTTTTTTTTACATTTTATACCACAGCTTTTGCCAACAATCATTTTGTTTTATTAATCAAAGACAAAGTAGCATACTTTTTATTCACCTATTGTTACTTTTACATGTTAGGAATTATGTCAATTCCAGTTTACATTAAAATAGATTCATTTCCATTCAAGACTCAATTCTCTCTCTCTCTCTCTCTCTCTCTCTCTCTCTCTCAGTAATTAAGACAAAAATGCAGCTTCTCATGTAACCAAGGAAGCAGAAAGCGCACACTCCTCTAACCTGAAAACTTAAAGAAATGTGCGCTATTCACATTTCAATGCATTAGTTGTAACTATAGAAACGATAATGTATTAAACCAAGCACAATAATAGAATAGTGATTTGCCTTACAACCATAACTCCTGCTGTAATCGAAAATAAATCAACACCTTCTGACCAATCAGATTCGAGAACTCAGCAGCGCTGTGGTATAACTTAAGTCAGCATGTTCTCCTCTAACTTAATAGGAGTGTTGTTAAAGGAGTGTACCTGGGGTGTAAGAGGCCATCAGAGTGTTGTAGCATCATTTAATAAATCATTTAGAATATTGCTGGGAACTATTCTCAAACCATGCTTAACAAGGGGAATACTGCCACAATGTATTTATCTTCTTTATAAAGTGAATACACCTCTTTTTATATATATGTATATATATATATATATATATATATATATACATATATATATATATATCAGGGCATTTTTCACAGGTTCTTCAAGAGTCATGGAGACCTTTTCTTTTCACCAAATGTAGATAATTTATTTTACTGCATTATTTTTTTACTTAAATAAACTGAATTGAATGATAGCTTGAGTATGCAAGTCTGCATATTCTAGATTCTGCCAATTTATTGGGCTTCAGATTTGTATTTTAGATTCTTACACCATGAAACAAGGAACATCAATTTAATGTCCATAATAATAAGCAAGAGAATGATGTTTTATTCCTATTATTTCACAAAGAAACAAAGAAAAACCTTTTTATTCTTTATTATAGTCATAACTCAAGCCTCCTGATGGTCCAACAGCAGGATCCCACGCTCTCATTGTTGTGGCCTGGGTTCGATTCCTGGGCCAGGGAGCTAACCCAGCCACTGAAGAGTTAACTCTCAGTGCTGATCCCAAGCCGAGATAAAATGGGAGGGTTGGGTAAGGAAGGGCAACCCGCATAAAAAAAAAAAAAAACCCTGTGCATCAAAACATGAAGACCAAATGATCTGCTGTTACAACCCTGAACAGGGAGCAGCTGAAAGAACAACATTATAGTCATTACTCATTGATTCATTACTATAGGTCTTATTGTTGCTGAACTTCCATTAGACAAGCCAAAAAATGACATAAAAGATAAAAAAAAATGCAGCTGATACAAATAAAGGTAATGGCACTATATTGCACAATTACTGTCAGACTGACATTTTTTTATTCATTACAGTCATTTTGCCGTGAATCCAAAGCCTGTTCCAGGGGCACCGGGCATGACGTGGGAAAACACTCTGGAAAGGATACCAGTAGATCGCAGTGTACCATGCAAACACACAGTTACACACTCACTCACACCTAGGTCCAATTTATCTTAGCCAATCCACCTACTCCCATGTTTTTGGAAGGTGGGTGATATCTGGAGAACCGCAGAAAACCCCACGCAGACACAGGAAGCACATGCACAGCAACATACACAGACAGTAACCCGAGCTCAGGATCAAACCTGTAGCTGAGAGGAAGGCAGGAACGCTACCCTACTAAGAAACTACAAGTCCTGTGTCTTGTGTTCATAAATCTTTTTTTTTTTTTTTCCCAGGAAAATAAAATCACTGTAACACACAGTGTGGCTTTCCTCTCAGTACCCTCTTGTGGCTTATTGCTTTATGTTATGTATTGAATCTAACAGCCATTTGCTTTTACATTTATTGTGCCAATGTTAGAATTATATGTGTTGCACATTGAGCAGGGAATGGATGTAGTGAGATCTGTTCAGATTCTCACTAGATGTTGTGGTTTTAGGCAAGCTTTACTTTCCATTCACTCAGACACTAGCAGCTCCATAATTTTCTGCCATTTCACTTTCAGATTGATGGCATTCACCAGGAGAAAGAGCTCATAAATGTTGCATTGTTAAGTCTCGGTAATTACATTTTTTTTAAATAGAAGAAAATGAAATTGCATAAACTCCACTTTTCTGGAAGATAACATAGTGGCATAGTCTCTCGTACATTAAAAGCCTCTGGACCTGTAACATCTAAAATGCCAACTCCCCACATTTTCCTAGAAGGTCATTGGACCAATTAAATCTAGTTTCCAAGTACGTATTTTAAAGGGCTCCAGCGTAATAAAGCCTAATAGAGGATGAGTAGCTGGAGTCTTATCATTTTCATCACACACCGCATGCCAATTATCTGTATGGATTTAAAGGCATGTCACAGCTGCATTTCTAAGTTAAAATCAATTATTCCTTTTTACGTTTACATCTTCAGTAAGGCTTGCTGTTTGATGCTGTGCTTATTTTTAACCAAATAAAACTATGATATTCACATACCTAGGTACAGTCTAAAGATCTAATCTGCATCATACAGCACAGGGATGTTAAATAAGCAGCAAATTCATTATGACAGCTTCACCAAAAGGCTCCTGCTGACACAGAGACAGTGAGCGGGTGTCAGATAGAAGGAGCGACTAGATGAACCAGCTTACACCACCTACCACGTTCTCTCTTCAGAGACTCCAGACTTTCTCTCCTCTTGGCTTTACCGCAGCGTAGCTATGCGCCATCTGTCGCAGTTGCCATGGCAACAAGGCCCATTGATCTACATAAAACCACAGACGGAGATATTCTGGTCTGATCTATTAGCATGAGTCAAACGGCATCTCCGTCTTGGCTAACTGGCGGACAGTCGTTTCAGACATCTTTCGGACCATAATTACCATAATTCTGACCTTTAAAAGGAACCTGATAATATAGTCCTTATTCCTGATCATAATAGCTGACACATCTTTAATTCACTGCTATTAAAGACCCCCTGAGCTGGGTAGAAATGAGTAGATCTTAAAGCTACTTGGAATGAGATTTAACATCGTTTATTAGGAACCTCAGTGTTTTAAGATGTGCTCATTTTCAACCCGGTTCTGGATGGCTTTATTAGCCGTGAATAAAAGATGTGTCAAGCATTATTGGTAGGAATAAGAACTAGATAATCAGTTTTCTTTTAGAGGTTTTAGAGATAATTGTGTTCAGAAAGAGAATGAAATGGCTGATGGTTATCCAAGGCAGCGATGCAGTGTGTCCATGGCAATGGAGTATGTTTATAGAACAAGCATTCCTGGAGGATATGTGTCTTTGTAAATATGTAGTCATTGCTGGAAATACACACGCACACACCACAACACACACATGGCTCATAAAACCTGCAGAATGTCACAGCAAGGAATTTGAGTTCTGAAGATCTTCTTAAAGCTCTGAGAGCTAAGCGAACATGCGGAACAGAGAGTAGGAAAAGTTAATAAGGCCTGAGATTTCTCTATAGAATTCTCTGTAGATCAGTGTAATGAACATAAAGAGAAATCCATGAAGGGATCTTACGTAAGGCTTACAATGCTCTTTGAAATGAAAAATCACATCAATGCTAGAATCTGCACTTATCCTGATTACAAACACACCTTCTACACTCTTGCTTCATTAATATTATAGCTCTATCTAAGGGAATGTGTAAGGCAAAAAAACAACAGAGCTGGATCTTTTTGACTAAATAATGACACAGGAGATGTTTAACAATCTGGAGCGAAGAAAAACCTCAATAAGCTTGGAGAATGAGCAAGGTGAAACTAAACAGATGTGTTCAATAAGAGCCAGGCATCTCCGTGCAATTTCTCCAATGTTTAAAGTGACCAATCTCTGAGCCTCAGTCATATGTCTTAGTTAGAGGGCTCTCTGTGGTGGGAGATGTCAAAAATCTCTGATAGGATGCTTTCTGGAGATGCAGAATTATTGATGGGATTCTTTGGTGCATTATATTAATGCAGGCTATGTAAGGAATAAAACATCAGTGTGGACTGAGGTGATGCTGTTTGACGTGATACAGAGCTATTTTTAGCACATCAATGTTGGAGTATTTTCTAAAAGTATGATATAGTAATGTATAAACATATTTCAGCTGTCTCATTAATTTTTGAGAGGTTTTTGCCATTTCCATATTGTCCAGAACATCTTACTGCTGATGTCATTGCCAGACTTAAGATCTAACCAAATACCAATACATTATTCATAATGAGTACAGATACAGATCTAGTGATCTGAATAATATATAGATATAAATAAAAGGAATAATATTTAGGTTTTTTTGGATTATTAAAAAAAAGAGGAAAGAAAGAAATAGCATGCCCATACTGGACATCTAAAAGTTTTCACTTTGAGGGGGTGAGCCGGTCAGATATGAAGGATGTAGGTGTGAGCGAGAGGTCAGTTAAGATTGTTGTACGTGAGAGGAAGTGGTCAGAAACGAAGGTTATGGGTATAAGGGAGTGGTCAATGTTATAAAGGGTATTGATATGAGAGAGTGGTCAGTTATGAAGGTGGTGAGTACAAGTGAGCTGTCATTTATGAAGGTTGTGGATGTGAAGAGGTGGTCAGATATAAAGGTTGTGGATGTGAGGGAGTGGTCAGATATAAAGGTTGTGGATGTGAGGGAGTGGTCAGATATAAAGGTTGTGAATGTGAGGCAGTGGTCAGATATAAAGGTTGTGAATGTGAGGCAGTGGTCAGATATAAAGGTTGTGAGTGTAAGGGAGTGGTCAGATATAAAAGTTGTGAGTGTGAGCGAGTGGTCAGACATAAAGGTTGTGAGTGAGTGGTCAGATATAAAGGTTGTGAGTGAGTGGTCAGATATAAAAGTTGTGGGTATGAGGGAGTGGTCAGATATAAAGGTTTTGAGTGTGAGGGAGTGGTCAGATATAAAAGTTGTGGGTATGAGGGAGTGGTCAGATATAAAGGTTTTGAGTGTGAGGGAGTGGTCAGATATAAAGGTTTTGAGTGTGAGGGAGTGGTCAGATATAAAAGTTTTGAGTGTGAGGGAGTGGTCAGATATAAAGGTTTTGAGTGTGAGGGAGTGGTCAGATATAACAGTTGTGGGTATGAGGGAGTGGTCAGATATAAAAGTTGTGGGTGTGAGGGAGTGGTCAGATATAAAAGTTGTGGGTATGAGGGAGTGGTCAGATATAAAGATTTTGAGTGTGAGGAAGTGGTCAGATATAACAGTTGTGGGTATGAGGGAGTGGTCAGATATAAAAGTTGTGGGTGTGAGGGAGTGGTCAGATATAAAAGTTGTGGGTATGAGGGAGTGGTCAGATATAAAGGTTTTGAGTGTGAGGAAGTGGTCAGATATAAAGGTTGTGGATGTGAGGAAGTAGTCAGATATAAAGGTTTTGAGTGTGAGGGAGTGGTCAGATATAAAGGTGGTGAGTGTGAGGGAGTGGTCAGATATAAAGGTGGTGAGTGTGAGGGAGTGGTCAGATATAAAGGTGGTGAGTGTGAGGGAGTGGTCAAATATAAAGGTTGTGAGTATGAATGAGTCATTCATTCATTTGTCCTTTCTGGCAGATTTAAAGAATAAAACTGGTTTAAATGAGTCTATTTGAGAAATGTGAGCAGGTACAAACTATGTAATGTCTATGCTGAACATTTGTACCACTGAAACTTTCCCCCAGTGTTTCTGGGGTAAATCAGTAACATTCATATTTAATTTAAAACATTTATTCAACTTCACTAACCATGGCTGTGGTTATCACAGGAACACAGGAAGAGGAGTGTGGAGATACACCATACATGGGATGCCAGTTCCATGTATACACACTTTCACACACTTATTTACACCTAGGGACAACTTATCCTATCCGATCCATCCCATACAATGATTCTAGGAGGTGGCATGAAGCCCAAAGGAACAGGTAAGACAGTAACCCAAGCTCGATTGAACCAGGAGCTCTGGAGCTGTGAGGCTGCAACATTACAATTTCCATTACCGCTCCATCAAGACTCACTCATCTTCTTGTACTGACTTAAAGAAGGCAGTGTTGGGATTTTAATTCCCGGGCTTCCGATCAGTAGCCCTTAACCACTGGGCCACCACTCTCTATATATCTCCATGGGAACAAGCCTTGCTAATTGTGCATACAGAAATATCAGCATGCTATCAATAATATTGTCCAGAATGAAGAGAGGATGATGAAAAGGAAAATAAGAGAGAAAGAGAGAGAGAGATAGAGAGCGATACAGAAACAAGAGGCTCTTTTGAAATACAATTAAAATGTGACACTCAACAGTGAGCATACAGATTCATACTTCCATCAATCAGGAAAATTAAGCTCTAGTATGATAAATGACTCGGCTCACAAACCCGCCTGTCAAAGCGCACAAGTATCAAAATGCCCCAAATGAAACAGACCGAGACGTTAAACCAAACATTACAAGCATTTTCTTAGGAACAGAAATTCCACCAGAGCAAGGAATGTTAGAGCATTCCTTCCTTCCTGGACTGTGTAAATGCTGTCCTCACCCACCTCTGAGGAGAAGGTGCTAATAAGAACACCTGGTCTAAATGCTCAGAGCAAGACATGTTCCCATGACCATCCATTACAGCCCTGTTCACTTATCGAGATACACACAGATCTGTTCCAGTTCCATCCATAACATTTAAGAGAGGCAGCCAACTGTTATCTTTCTTTCTTTCTTTCTTTTTTTTTTTGAGACAGCAATGTTCATCATCTCAGTAAAATTGAACGCACTACCACGGCAAACATTAGTCATGCTCTAAATTGTCTCTGCTCATGTTGTTTAACACCTGAGGCAGAATGTAAAAAAGCACCAAAAGCAGTGAACCTGCCTAGCAGCATCTAAATTTACTCAAATTGTTTCCCTTTCAGCCAGCTGCACTGGCAGATATCAACAAAAATGACATTTAAGAAAAGTACTGTCAAATAAAACGCAAGCACATGCTTGAATAAATGTTGCAATCTCCAGATATCTGGTGTAAACCTCAACCTACAGTAAATTCTCTCACAATAAACAGTGGCACATTATAACTGATGGGCAGTTCTTTCTTCTTTTTAGTAAGGGAAGGGTCAGAGGTTAAAATAACTGGTTCTACACTACACCACAATCCTTTTCACTTGAGTTAATCATGGATTTAGGAAATGTGGCTAAAAAATGCCACACTTATGGACACAGAACAGAATTTTCTTGTGAACAGAATCATCAGTGAAGCAAATGATTAGTTTTTTAAATGAAATATGAGGTTACTGAAACAGGACTCATCATGCTGACTGCAGAAAAGCATAGCAGCAGGCCCACAGAAATCACCTTGCTATTCCAGTCACTCACCAAAGTAGAGATGGGATGCCCTTTAGTATTTTCTGAAGCCTGCACTCAGATTTTGAGCCCAGGCAGATCCGGACAAAGCCTCCGTAGATGAATACTGATGGGTAAGGATAGCCGTCCAGCTCCTTTATGTGTATTCACTCTTGTTGACCTGCCACATCTTCAGCCTCCTATCCAAATCCACTAGGCTCTGATTAGATGTCCAATTAGGTCATCCATGCCTCCAATCTCAGTCCTGACATGATGACCAGCAGATGCTGCCTCTGGAAGCCACGTGAGCCTGTAACATTTAGATTTAAACAGCAGGTTACTCTCTGTTTTGCAGTATCTCACAGTGCTGAAAATCCTAAAGAAATATCTGACCAGGTTTTAAAAAACATAACAATCAAGTACTGTGTAAGGTCTAATCAATGATGTGGTGCTGCGATGCAGAACAATTAATAAGTTGAATAATTTCTAATAATAGCATGTTACAGTTTTATTCAATTTTGTCACACTTTATGGAAACTAAAATGGACTGGTAATGATATGAAAACATCTGGTTTTAAACATAGGAGCTGCTGAGTGTTCTATTTGTTATTAAATTCTTTTTTAAAAATATCAGGCTGATTTCTTTCATAGAATGGTGAGCGCTGTAATCTCCATGAAATACCTGACCAGGTATTAGACATATAACAGTCAAGTAAAACATAAGGTATTGTCAATAAAGAGGTCATGTGATGCAGAACGTCCAATTAACTGAATAATTCATTTATACTTTAGCAATTTGTCAGTGCTAACAATCTTTTATTTACCAGACAACTGCAATGTCATGCTTTTTATCCATTATGCACGTTATGTTATTTTATACATGATCCACATGTTATCACTTATACTACAGCTGGCTCCTTCTCCAGCTATTCTTTTTAATTTCTCTTGAATTTACTGGATATCCTGTTACCTTCCATCCTGAGGACTTTCCTATGATGGAAAACATAAAGATATAGCTTTTGCTCTGATCTTTTACAAAGTGCTGACACTGGAGTCTCCTTCAAAAAATACTACTGTTGGGAGATGCAGTTAAATAGCTGCTGAACAATCAAAGTCAAATATTCATACAGTGCTGTGGTATAATGCAACACAAACCTCAACAGTCTATCATGTTACATGCAGAAAACGTAATTAACGAATGAGGTCAAAAAGTGAACAAAAGGATTAGGGGTATTTTTGAGGATGGGTTCCCTTTTGAGTCTGATTCCTCTCAAGGTTTTTTCCAAATGTCATCTCAGGGAGTTTTTTCTTGCCACTGCCACCTCTGGCTTGCTCATTAGGGATAATTAAACTCAAATATTTCTGCAAAACTACTTTGTGAATTGAATTTTCAGTTCAGTTGGAGAGTGATACTTTTTTTTATACCTATCATGCTCATAATCTATCATCTTGTGCATATAAGTACACAGACAGAGACAAGATAATGAAAATATAATGAAATAAAATTCAGGTGTATATACAATACAAATCCCAAAGACACAAAACAATACAGACACTGTAGGCTTGTCTTTGTACTGATATCCCCAGCTCAATGTAAAACATATAACAATAAATGTATAAAGCTTGGACAGTATGGACAGATGAACACATGCATTGTTGCTAAACTAATAAACAGTATGATTTGTACTGCTACTTATTACTAGTCAAATTATACAGTATTACTATTACTCATATTAGATGTAACTTCAGTATGTATACCATATCCACTAGTGTATTGACACTGCACATTTAATAAGGGATAAATGAGATTAACACAGGCTATAACCAGTGCTAATGAGCAATAAAACCCTGGATTCCTTTGCAGTTTATGTGTTTGTCAATGGTGTTCATTTTCCACAAACCCTCGGGACATCATTACTTCAAATCAGCCCCTAATAACATAGCTGGGGTCTTAGTGTGATACTAATCCAGAACAGGAAGACATACCACAGGACACACAAATAAATGCCTAAGAGCAAAGACAGCTGTTCCTATAACATGGATCTCAGTCAATGGATCTGAACATGCTTTCAGAAAGACAGTGAATGAGTCATAGCAATGAGATGGGATTGTAGAAAATCCCTTTAAACTTCATCGTGAGGATAAAGAAGGTTATGTGAATGATGCTAGAGACACCCTGCCTTAGACATGTAGCTATTTGTAGATATGTCCTGAAAAACCCAAATCCGAGGCCTAAAGCATGTGCTATTTTTTGCTCCATCAATTCAGAGGAGTCACATGCCTTACGAAGCAATAACATTCAGCTGCTGTAAAATCATAACTGCATCATAAGGGATCCAAACACTATGAGTTGGACTAAATCGATGTGAAGGTTAATAATTAGTGATGATGACGTTGATGAGGATGATGATGATGATAGTGTTATTTTTAATGAAATTTCTCTGCCAAAGGACATCTGCATTTCCAACATATTGCTTCAACAGCTGTTATAGCTTTAAATAAATATAAAAAGGTTGTGTAGAACTGTGACATATAAGAAGCGTATATACCAAATATGGTGCAGGTATACAGGACTGATTTCCTGTTTCAAAAGCAAGCAATGCAAATGACATGAAAGTACACTGGTGTTATCAAGTGGTGCCGCATTGGTTAAGACTTTGGACTAACCAGAAGGCTGTGAGTTCAAATCCCACCATTGCCAATCTGCTACTCATGGGCCCTTAAGAAAGGCCCTATACTTGTAACTGTTCAGTTGTAAAAATAATGTTTAACACATGTTTTGGTGCACAAGATGCACGAAATCTTATGACACAAATGTATTGCATCCCCCCATGAGCAAAAATATTAAAAAATGTATTAGTACCGTAAGGCATAGAACAAAAATGCTATTTGTTTTATAATTTATATTGTGTATCACTTTAAAGAGACAGTAAGGTAAGACATTAGATGTATGTCTTTGTATTGTCTTTGCATTCAAGTCTCCTTGAAATGTTTCAGTGAAAGTACTGATACAGTTTTTAGGATGGCCTCCAAATGCCAGTTGGTTTTTCCACACCTGAGGCTCTGACTGCACTTTATAGATTCCCAAGACACAATGGGTGTTCTAGTAAAAAAAAAAACTTTAGACAGGCAGAGAGATGAAGAGTGGCGACATTACAGATTCTACTGAGAAAAAAAAACGTAGATGGAGATCAGAGCCAGTACTCTTACAGATACCCTTCAGTCTCGAGAGAATATTGAACATTTACATTTATGGCATTTGGCAGACACCTTACATTTTTTTAATCTTAATTCTTTTTTTTATTGAACAGACTCTTTCAGAATGACAGATAGAATAAAACCACTTTACATACACTATATTGCCAAAAGTTTTGGGACACCCCTCCAAATCATTGAATTCAGGTGTTGTTTTTCAGGGGTTGTACTCGGCCCCTTAGCTCCAGTGAAAGGAACTCTTAATGCTTCAGCATGCCAAGACATTTTGGACAATTTCATGCTCCCAACTTTGTGGGGACAGTTTGGGGATGACCCCTTCCTGTTCCAACATGACCGTGCACCAGTGCACAAAGCAAGGTCCATAAAGACATGGATGAGAGAGTTTGGTGTTGAGGAACTTGACTGGCCTGCACAGAGTCCTGACCTCAACCCGATAAATTAGAGTGGAGACTGTGAGCCAGGCCAATTCTGGGACGTCTGCCTTTACATGCACATGAATTTAATATGGAGCTGGCCAACCCTTTGCAGCTATAACAGCTTCAATTCTTCTGGGAAGGCTTTCCACAAGGTTTTAGGAGTGTGTTTATGAGAATTTTTGGCACGGATGTTGGACGAGAAGGCCTGGCTCGCGGTCTCAGCTCTAATTCATCCCAAAGGTGTTCTACCTGGTTGAGGTCAGGACTCTGTGAAGCCAAATTCGCTCATCCATGTCTTTATGGACCTTGCTTTGTGCACTGGTGTACAGTCATGTTGGAACAGGAAGGGGTCATCCCCAAACTGTTCCCACAAAGTTGGGAGCATGAAATTGTCCAAAATGTTTTGGTACGCTGAAGCATTATGAGTTCCTTTATACTGGAACTAAGGGGCCAAGCACAACCTCTGAAAAACAACACCTGAATTCAACGATTTGGAGGGGTGTCTCAAAACCTTTGGCAATACAGTGTATACTGTATATTTGTAATCATATATAAAGATCTGCATATTTGATTAAAACAGCAGTGCATTCCTTTACCAATTTATCAGTCAGGCATCAATGAAACACAAGCTGTGTGGTCAAATTCTAATGAAGTCATAACTGATAAATGAATATAAAAACAATACAGACATCTGTTCTTTCCAATGAACCATTTGTGAAAATGCAATTCAGCTACTAAGGTACAATCCAGTCTAAGCCTGGCACAAATAAAAGCGAAATAAATTAATAAAGGTTGCAGAGGGGAAAGTGGAGCAAACGTCCCTCAGGTCCTGCATTTCTGGGACGTACCATCAACATGGCTTCCATTGTGGTACTGCAAATGCTGAGACATATTCATATGTTTCTAGTGGACACTAACTCTCATCTGCTGATGATGGCCTGGGGCGAGCGATGAGGATAACCAAGGTTGCCACATGAACAGAGTACATAAAACAAGTGTACCTTCAGGCACTAAGTGAAGCCCATATGGCCTCTCACAAAGTAGATTTCTTTCATGAACCTGCCTGAAGCAACTCTGTGTTTTTGAAAAAGGGATATGATGTGCCTTTTGTCATCTTAAAAATGACTATGCTGTGTGTTTCAGACAAGACTGAACTTTTTGAGGATGCACATATGAATCTCTTTAAAAGATGTTCTTATTGAAATGGGCCTGTGCTGTGCATACTCATATAGTAAGAGATCTGGATGAGATGAGTCCAACTGCAAGAAAGATTAAATATGACAATCCAAATTTCATGTGCATACATCATTGCATGCAGTCACCAAGGCAACTGAAGGCACTTGCATGACAAGCGTTATGAATGTTATATTATGAAAAGCCCCTCAAACATGAGATGAAGGAAAGTAATGTACCATAGAAGACTAAGATCCAGAAACTAAGAAGCTAAAATCCAGGCATTACAGACTGCCTTGCACTGGCCTATTTTGATTTTTGGGTGCCCTGCATTTTCTAAGTGTAATGTTTCTACAGAAACGGTACACTCAACAAATGCGACCTAAAAAGAAACACTCATTTGTCTTCAGCAACAGGGTCAGGGTTACTGCCTGTATGGAATTTTGTATTTTCCTTTCATGTCCACTTGAATTTCCTCAAACACTGGGAGCGAGGTGGGAATACACCTTGGAAATGCCATATTTTTACATGTCCACCTGAGTGTCCTTCTCCAGGTTCCTCCCTCTTTCCAAAAATATGCTGGTAGTTTGCCTGACCTTATATTGCACCTAGATGTGAAGGAGTGTGTGAATGTTTGTGCGTAGTGCTTTATAACGAACTGGCATCACATTCAGGGATTATTCCCAACTCACATACGGTCTTCCAGCTCTGAATTCACTGTGTTAAATAAATAGCAACAATAATCCATTAAAAATTGACTTTGAGCAAAACAAAAGACCTAAACATACATTTGAGACTTTGATGCACATCCAGTCCAGTAATAACCACAACATAATCTTTGCCTACATTTCTATAACTATACTGATGCCTCAGAAACCACAATAAAGTAGTAAAGGTGTAAAATGTTCTGTATTTTATTGGATAAACATTAAGTAGTAAGCCAAATCAAATAGTGGGGACATAAATTCCCATGAAATATAAATATATATTTATACCTTATATAGGTGCCAGAAAAGGCGCTTTAGTGCATAGCTATTGTAAAAACATTTTGTTTTCCTAAAGAACAATTTATAGTCCTCTAATGAAGCTGCTGGTTCTGACCTCAAATCCTTCCACATAATACATCCAGTGATAATAGGAATGTTTTTGTCAACAACATTTAAAAAAAAAATATCCATCAATCAAAATGTTCTTTTAGAAACCAAATAATGATTATTCTATGAATTTGGTCTAAAGAACCGTTTCTGGCACTTTTACAAGACTGTACATCAGTCTTAATAACTCTTGTAGCATGTTCTATGCTCCGGGTGATTAGTGTTGTGGCTTCTGAACAAAAATCCTATTTAGCCTGAAATGGAAGCTGATATATTTTGCCATTACTGAAGCTATTCATCTTGGTCTGAAAAGCAAGAATGACTTTCTAATGGCAAAATAATGTGCTGTGCCTCCATTTTCTCCCGAGCTGGAGCGGAAACTGACAAGAATCATCATCTTGCCATTGCAACCGACCACATGCTTCTTTCAGTTTTAAAGAGCAAATGTCATGGACTTACTCACTCAGAATCAAAACTCAGAATAAGAGCACAGAATCATGGCCTACAGACCAAACAATGGCAAAGACACCCAAAGAATGATGCTCCATCCATGCTAAGTGATATAGCCCGTGTCTAGTGTATGCAGGGTCTTGTGGGAATTTGGCTGCTTAAAGTTCTCCTCTAAGTATTTACCAACACAGTAATATGTGTGGCAGCCTTGGGAAACCAGTCAAATGTTGCTGTGGTCAATTTATGAGTTCTGATTAAAAGTCCAAATTGACAGGAAATAAGGAATTTAGCCAGACTAAATTCATTTCACAGATCATGCTGGGTATGGAGCCAGGTTTTTTTTGCAAGCTAAGAGTAATTTCCTTTCACACTGAATGCCACACTTTGACCAAGTTGATGGAAAATGGACGGTTCTATTTAAAATCCATGATGCTCCATGATGAGCAGTGAGACTGGGAAATTTAAAGGCATGTTAAAATGTTTTAAATGTGCATTTTAAAACACCATAACTTTATTTGTGACCAAGGTACAAACATAAATTGTCTGTAGTCTTCACAAATAAAAAAAAAAGAAAATCAGCATGTCAAGGGTTTTCCCAGGCCACCACACAGAGAAAGTGTGTCCTTACAGACTGCTAATGATGTATCCCGAGGAAAAGATCTAGTCAATATAGTGAACTAGTGAACCTGGGAGAAGTAGGAACAACATGTACACTATAATGCATTATAACACACTGAAATAAGCAAAATGATGCCAAGACTTCAATATTTTCATTCATGTTTTCACGTTGTTCATACATTTGCCAGGCCTTACCCTTTGTATGTGCATTTGATTGACTGTTGTTCAGCTGTGCCTTCCATTACCTGTAATTGTCATGATACCTGTGTTCTTGTTTGACATCACATGCTATTTTCTCTTGTTCTTTGGCAATTGTATGCTATAGGACAAATGATGGTATGCATTTAAACCTTCAAAACACTATATTTTCTGTGAAAATGGTACAAACTGAGCTACAGTGGTCATAAAATACCGTACAGAACATCAGGGATGGTTTGTATGAATGTGCTAGATGGTATTTATGTCAATTTTTTGACATTTATGTCTTTCTTTATGTCAGTTATAAAAAGACTTCAATATGGGGTTGTAGTTTAGGCATATTAAAAAAGTATATAAGTCCCTGGGTACATATAATACAGGAGTCCCAAACGCCACAATCCTAAGAACCGCCTCTGCCTATCAATGATATTTGAGTCAGGTAATTACACAGAGTGAAACAACACCAAGATTTGTGACTGTCACTGGTACATCTGTAGCACGTCATCAGCAGTGATTGAGAAAGCACAGGCGAAAGACAGTCGTGGGTGTAATGAACACAAACGAGGTTGCATATATTTATTCTATCGTCCTAAGAATCTACCATCGTAAGTGGTAGCTCAAGTGGTTAAGGCTCTGAGTTATTAATCAGAAGGTCAAAGTTCAAGCCCCAGGATTGCCAAGCTGGGCCCTTGAGCAAGGCCCTTATTCCTCTCTGCTCCAAAGTCATTGTAGGATGTCTGACCCCAGCTTCCAAAGCTGGGATATGTGCAGAAAGAATTTCACTGTGATGTATGTATATGTGGCAATATTAAAGGCTTCTTATTATTTTCATCCAAAATGCCTTTGAAGAAAAGAAACTGTAGACAGACTAAGTACACATTGTGTAAACAAATGACAAAATACACAAAAGAACAGATGACAGAAATGTAAGTTAGTGTTTTTTAGTTTGAACAAAAGGGTTACAACTTCTCTGTTTATCGTGTTTGGTGTAATGAGGAAACACTGCATGAAGCCACAAATCACAGAGAAATAATGAATGCAGCTGCCTATCTGCTTTAGTGTGTATGTGTGTGTGTTGTGTGTGTGTAATAGTTTGCCCTACATTATTATTATTTCATCAGTGAGATCTTGTGATATACTGCATTGCTCAACTCCAATAGTTTCACTGTCAAGCTATTGACAGATAGATAGAGTTTAGCCCTCCCATTTAATATCACCACCAGCCGTCACTGCATAGCGTAATAGCCGTCGTAAGACATGCTAACTAGATTCATTACGATATTTGGCTATTCTAAGAAGCTCCCATGCCAGAAATATTAAGAAAGCTATCACGACATACCTGTAATATCACTGGATGTGACAACTAATGGCAGCATATGCCACAGGGTAGTGTTAATGTAAGCTACATTATTATAATTTGGTGTTATTATAAGCAGTGAGCCAAATTACAGCCCCAAGACTTCAAGTGAAGTCACCTGATAAAAATTACAAGCCCCCCAGGCACTATATCTGACACCACAGTCGTCTGCGCCCTTTCGCGCTGACCCTGAAAAAAGATGACATATCACTTCATGTACACTTTTTTCCTTTTGCACTACTTCCCCAGACAGGAAAAAGGAGAGGACAGAGGGGGAGAGATAGATGTCTGGAAGAGCTGATTAAGTGCATGGGGTCAGGCGGAAATGCCTGAGTGTGTGCTGCAGTGCTCACGATGAGGTGCACAGAGACTACGTTTTATTCGTGACTTCCACAGAGAGCGACGCTGCCTGAGTGGGCCGAAATGCGGCCATGCTGCACAGAGTTGCCATGGAAACTGCAGGGAACGGGGGAGAAAGTGCAAGACAGCGGATGTGCATTAAGTTCTGTCATTTTATCACCTACTGTAGAACGCCAAGAGCATGCAAATTATGACGAGGCTCACAAAAGCACTCACTTTTAAATGTGAAAGAACCACTTTACAGGGTACTACAATATGAGGAATCGTTTTTACTGCACTGAATGAATTTTATCTCTGAAGTGCCGGGGCTCTGACTTTTCATTTGCTCTATTTAGAGGCGATAAGATGCTGAAGGGGACCGGAGCTGATATGTCACACACAATCTCCAAAGCAGCAAATAAGCAAGTGCATCACCATGGCTGAGATTTTTATACAGACATCATAATGCAGATAACGTCTGCCAAAATAGCAAAAGCAGACTTGACAGTGGTTTCAAAATGCTGCCATGGCTCCATCTACTGAGCAGACGTGGACAGAGATGGACAATATACGGCTGATTCTCCAGCACTGCAGATCTCCATCACCTTCATGCTCGTCTCATCATCGTATTAATATTTACATTTAAGCTACTGTCACAGGAATGTTTCAGTGGTTACTGACTAAAGTTATAGTTCAGTTTAAAGGTGGACCTACTTAGAGATTAGAGGTCAATTCATCAAATAACCTTCATAAAAAAATAAAAGTAACTGAATATTAGTTATATTATAACATTATAATATTAGTTCATTCACTAATAGCTTAGTTTTTTGGTAATCTCTTATTTAATACCTAAGACTAAAGGTGCAGGGAAAAAAAGTAATCCTTACTAATCCATACATCACATCAAAATCATCAGTCCCATTTGTTGGCCTCTATAATCAAATATTTCTTATTAAAACTAGTTTCAGGTTTGTTTAATTTCAGGGTTCTAATACTGGCAAAAAATAAATAGTATTAAGAGACAAAAAAAAAGAAGAAGAAAAAAAGAGATGGCCATCTGGGGGCGTAATATCGCCTCTCACAAATGGATCAGTCCAGCCTGAACAGAGATTCATCACTGAAACAGACGTAATGGTTGATGTGGGAGCTCTGACGCAATCATACTTTTAACCCTTTACACACCCAAGATATGTTAGTGGGCTCGGGTTATATTAAACACGTCTGTATCTACATACCTTTCCTGTTAGTTTCACTGTAGGGGGTGAATATTTTTCCTTTAAGGCAAATAACTAAAAAAAATACTGTCAGAGTTTAATGGTTTATACAGAATAAGGGGAAAAATGACCAATTGTTTATTCAGAAGAAAAGCAAGGTAGATAATATTTGAACAATTGTGTAGGCTCACACTGTAATGACACACTGAGCACATGTGCTTTACATGTGGACAGTATAATTACTGACAACATCTAGTTTTCATGACATAAAGTCATATTATCATACCCAAGCTCAGGTTTCCCGTTGTGAAATTAAACCTAGCTTCATACTTTTAGGAGAAAGGTAACATTTAGCATCTTTTGTCCCTCTGGAGTGTCCTTAAAGGTTCTATGTAGAATCCGAGGACAAAGGGTTTTCCTTTAAGAAAATACTCTGTATAGAATGTATTCATTAGCCACCACAGATCCCCTGAGGTATCCTTAATTGTAAGGCTGTATGAACAATCCTACAACAGAAGATTGCCCTATAAGAAAAAGTTCAACGTAGAACTCCTTTAGAATTGTCCAACCTAGATAAAAAAAATCTTCTAGACCTTCTAGAAATACATGTTCAGAAACAGGAACTGTTATAGAAAAAGAGTCCTAAATAACACCCTAAAGGCTCTTCAGTTTGTCTCTCTGGGGTTTTCTTTAAAAAATGTCCAGCTCTATCCACAAAGCTGAAACACTAAACACCCCGAGAACCACCGGCATACACTACTTCCTAGGAATGAATTACAACTAGCACTCTAAAGGGTTCTTGACAACCTAGGGAATGCTTAAAGGTTTTATGAAGAACCCTAGGACCAGGGTTTCTAAGTAGAATACCTTTCAAAATTTAGAAACACTGAACATCTAGGATTGCAGCTAGAAATAAAAAAAGCACCCTCAATAGCACCCTAGAGGTTTCTTCCATTTTTGTCTCCCTGTGGGACATTCAAATGTTCTATCTATAACCATGTGACAAGCGGTTGCCCATTCAAAAAAAAGTGCCAAGTGTCTTCATAAAGCTAACCACCCAAATTAACCACCCAAAGAGACCCTGATACTCTAATTTAGAATAATTAGAATTGTTACAAACAATTCTACCAGCACTCTAGAGGCTTTTCAGTTTGTCCCTTTGGGGAACCCTTAAAGGAAACCTACAACAGAGGGCTGGTGCAGAAAAGGTCTGGAAAGCTAGAACTATTAACAGTCCAGGGTTGTAGAGTTCAGGTACCATTTCCGAAAAAAAAAGTTTCCAAATAGCACCAATAAGTGTTCCTCCATCAGGGAATATATAACATTTAAATGAAGCAATGTCCCTTTTAAAAAATTTCCACATAAACCACTTTATAAAGCTAAACAACAGCCCCAGGCTCTGCCGAATTCTAAAAATATGTAAGAAATAAGACTCCAGCTAATAGCCTAATGGGTTCTTTGGTTTTTGTCCCATTGTGGAACCCTTAAAGGTTGTAGGTGGAATGTGCAAACTGAATGTTGCCCTTTCAGAAAAGGGTCCAAACAGAGGTAGGGTACAGAGGAAAGCTGGGTCATTGTACAAAGACCTGATTAAACAGCAATATTAAGCTGACCTGGCCACAATTTCCACTCCCATGAAAACAAATCCCAAGCTTTGATCATTTCAGTGGCCTCATTATCATCAAAAAAACAGCATACATTAAGCAGCGCCAAAATTCATTAACAGATGGTATTTGCTGGTCAAACATTACTCGTTAGGGAAGGACTTAATGAGTGGAAAAATCAACATCAAATGTCTCCCGCTCCGTTCACAGGGACGAGGACGAAGTTACTGCTAGTTAAGTAGAGCCGCTGCATGCTGCTTATGGCAGCATATCTGCTGGCTATCAGAGAGCTGATTAGATACATATTTCGAGTGCTTTTGATTAGTAACAGAGGCTGGTCCAAAGAGCTGAATGGTGCTTCCCATTTTCTAAGCCTACAGTAGACACTCATTAGAACATTACAAGTCTGATTTGTCTGACAAGTCTAAGATCGTTTTCAAGAGAGTCACTCAGGACATACTGAACAACTTTTCTTACTGAAGAGAAATGATTTACTACATGCACCACTGTAGAAGTAGATATAAAGCTGAGGTTTTTTTTTTTTATTCTAAATGACTGTGATCCATGTCTGATGGCTGCCGCACACAGTTAAAAAGAAATTTAGTCAACATTCCATTAACCTTCTGGCAAAATCTAAATCTTCTGAGGAGAAGAAATCTCAGACTAGGCTTAAGAATTGAATGTTTCTGCATTTGCTTTACCCATGAAAACATACAAGTGAAAAAACAAAGGAATAAATGTGCTGTTAGAGAAAATTAATCAATAATAAAATTAATCAAAAAATAATCCTGCCAAAATTTCTGCCAATGATTACACTTCTGTATAAATTAAAAGAATGAGACTTTGTACATTTTATTTGTTTATAGTTACATTTAATGTTGTGGAACGTCCATGAAACAACTTCTGTTATCACTGTGTTAAAAACTATTCCCGTGCCAGTCTTTCTTTTTTGTGTCTCTTGTTAAGTGAATAAGTTTAATAAGGTGACATAAAAAAACCCCACAGCTTGTCATATTACAGGGAAATCAGAAAGACTTGCACAAAGCAAAAAATTACAGCTTTATCTCTGAATGTCAGAAAGTGCTGACACTTCCCAAAAAACACTAAATGAACTAAATAATCACTTCGAGAAACTTCACCGTATAAAGTGCACTCGTTTTGAAAATGTGTTTGTCTGACATAGAAGTCCCTTTATAATACTACAGAGCACATTTATATAAACCACGCAGCCAGAAATCCTGTCACAGCTACTGTTACAGATATCCATACCTTCTGACCAATCAGAATCAAGCATTTAACTGTGCTGTGCTAGAAAGCACAAAAGCCTTATATAGAGAGATTTCCATGCCACATACCATACAGACTCAATTATTTAAAACGGCTATGAATATTCATGCCGTCTATGAATAGATGAGTACCATGTCAATTGTGCAAGATCCTTTTCTGTCACATTGTTGGGTGAATATGGACTAGGTGATCATGAGTCGTTTTGCACATCCTGTTGCTTCTGAAACTATGTTAAGAAATTTCGATTTAAATGCCACAACAGAGAAGGGCAATAGAAGGAGAGAGATGTGAGGGGATTCACTATGCATTCCAGTCACATTACTCTTCTCTTTCGCCTCTCATTTACTTGCCTCTCCTCCCACGACCAGGCTGGCTCCAGAGTGTTTTAATAAGGAGCCATGAATTGAAAGCTGGTGGGTTGCTTTCCCACTGTGGTCCGCTCAAGTTTGATGTAAAAGTAGCAGTAGGGGAAAGTTGGAACATCACAAGCATTTAGTCTTAGTCTCCAACCAAAATGGAAAACCAGTTAACAATGATACACACACACACATATATATATATATATATGTGGAAGGTACTGCGGTATTGACTATTGTTCAATATGATTTGCACATTAATTATGGCTATATTAATTAAAAGTATTAATTCTAGTTATGTGATGAAATCTTCTGTGTGGATTTTATTTACCATTTTTGGAAGAAATCTCTAGTGTCAGTGCTCTGTAACAGCTAGAGATAAAACTTTATGAAGTTTTGAGTTTTAAGTCTGATGCAGACCTACTGTCTTCAGCACAGATGATGGAGGGCTTTGCGCTTTCTTTCTAAAGTAATAAGCTCAAGAGAGAAAAGAGGTAGAGGCTAGTGAAGGAACAATGGTTTATAGATGTCATTTTCAAATTCATTAGTAGCAAATTTATATGGTATAAGAGAAACAAAACACTTTTGCTGTGACTTTATTGGATAATAATTGACCTCAGTGTGGCAACCACACAGTGACCGTGTGTCAGGTCACATTAGCATCTCCCGAAATCTTTTATTCCTTATTTAGCCAACTATATCTAATGGCATCAACTGAAACTGTTTAAGATTATAACTTATTATTACTTTGAACACATGAGTGTGTGAGCGAATGAACAAGGACATAAGCATGCTAAAGAACTTGAACACTGCAGCTCAGGTCTACCACTAAAAACTCTCGGTATACTGCATCCCTGCAGCAGAGCATAACCGTAAGCCCTTACTCTCCCTCCGCAGAGAACGCACTCCCGCTTCAGACGCCCACTCACTGCTTCAATGAAAGCTCATCTGTAGGCTGAAAAGCCAAAATGTTGCAAAGAGAGAAAGAGTGCAACAGCACAAGAGAGAGAGAGAGAGAGAGAGGGAATGCAAAAGAAGGTTATGTTGCATATTCATAACCAAAAACAGCACTGCTGATAGAAACAGAGGGTACAATCTCAGAGTCTCCTTCCTGACCCAATCCAACAAAGTAAACGATCAGACAGGGGTAAAAATTATCAAAGAGAATGACAGGGGGAAAAAAATTGCAGTATCTCATGCACATCATCTCAAATCTGACATATCACAAGGTGAAATGTGTGACTGGTGTGCCTTTCAACACTGCGGTATGCTTAAAGGCCTCGTTTCTGCACAGCTGATGGGAAATAGACTGTCCTACATAAGGAGCAGAAATTGTTTGAAGAACCCAAATTCGGCTCTGCACAGCTCACCTGTTAGAAAGAGCGCCATGCAGCAGTTTTCCTTACCGCTGAGTCTCAGGGCCAAATTTTTCAGTCTCTTTGGCAGCCACACAGTGTGTTAGGACACGCCAAACCCGCAGTAGTAGGTGATAATCATAATAACGTGCTAAAGCTTCAGCTCTGCACTGTGTGTGAGTGTGTGTGTGTTTGTATGTGTGTGTGTGTTTGTATGTGTGTGTGTGTGTGTGGGCTGGCCTCTTTGCAAAGAGAGGATGCTGCACCATGGAAACCTGTGCAGATATTCACAGCTAATTATGCAGCGACCCGCTGACAGATATGAGTGCGAAGATGCACCATGGAATTAAACTGCCAGCTCCAGTTGCCATGTTCAGCTGCAACGAAAAGAGGGTGAGAGAAAGAGATCTGAGATTTACACAGAGAAAGTTAATACCTCAAATTAACAAAGCCTCAATTTTAGTGTCTAAAACTTGAAGAGAACAGAAACAAATCAATAAGGATTGAATTCTCGCCATTTTACAAATGAGGTGATGATGAACAGAACCAGTTAAACATTTAGACACAGCGACTTGTAGTGAAAAGTTTCACATTTTACTACATTTCACAGATTGTAAAAAAAAAAATAAAAAAATCTAAAATTATATCTAATTATGAGTATGTTGCAATAAAAGTTGCAAGGTCAGTCTTTATTTTTTTTTGTGTGTGAGCTTCAAAAATTCTGTCTTAAAAAAGGTCCAACGTAGTGACGGCTTTGCTGCCTTTAAAATTGTAATATGTGAAAATGAGTTCATGTTAAAATGTTAATCATTTGCTTGAAATATACTAAATCATTATAATACATTCACACATATGTGACTTGACAAACGTCAGATTTCAAGCCTTCTTAAAGCCACATAGTGACATAAAACAGTCAGATAAATTAAATATAGTATACACATTTCAACTCTAAGATGGCTGCCTTAAAAAAGTCTACTTTAAAATTCCATGAGAAACTACAGTTTTATTCATTTTTACAAATTTGTTCATTCTCTAAATCACTTAAACTTAAACATTACCAAAACAGCAGTAATAGTTTACATCCATGGCCTTACTTTGTAGGCATTAAATTATTTCTGTGAGGAAGATGTCTTAAGTCAACATGCAGCTGAGCATTAGTGCTGTGCTAAAAGGAAATGAAAGCATCCATAGATTTTTTTCTTCTTCTTTTGAACAGCAGCAATTTGCTTCACTGACAAAACACTGCAGTACCTGTACTAATGAGCCATGGCTAGTTCTCAGCCAAATCTTCTGTGAAAGTGGGTTTGCTTTCATGACTTGGAAGTGTAACCTGGGATAAAATTGGTTTTCTAAGGAAGCAGTCACATATGTGATCATAACTATAAGGTATTTGTGCGGAAAATATATCTATAAATTGAAAGGCCAATGTAACATTACAGTTTAAGTAGTTTCGCCTAAACTACCTGTGTTACTCTGAGGCTTATTTTCTAAAATTACTTGTAAGGGCTACTTTAATATTATGTAATCATTAAGTTGATTATTGTCTTATAATAGCATGTTGCTGCTCCCTACGTGTGTGAGGGAGTCACCACAGTGGACCAACTAGTCCACACAACATCTTGGCACAGGTTTTATGCCGGATGCCCTTCCTGACACTTTACCCAGGCTTGGGAACTGCATCCAGTGGCTGGCAATCAAACCCAGGCCTTCCACATGGCAGGCAAGAAACCTACCACTGAGCCACCAATGCTCTCCTGTCCTACAGTAGCATGTTTAATTTTCAGTTTATTGTTTATTTGTATAGCACTTTTAACAATGCACATTGTCTCAAAGCAGCTTTGAGCTAAAAGTTAAGTTACTATTTATCCCTAACAGTTATCCCTAATGAGCAAGTCTGAGGTGAAAGCGGCATTAAAAAACTCCCTGAGACTATATGAGGCAGAAACATTGAAAGGAACCAGGCTCAGAAGGGAAACCATCCTCATTTAGGTGACAGTAAATAATGTTGTTCAACACTAGGAACTGTTTTATTTATTAGAGAACAAATCATATATTTTTATTCATTTACAGTTACATTTAATGTTGCAGATCATCCACAAAAGACAAAAACACTCAGTGTGTCATGTTTCAAAGGCACACAATGTTCTCCCTCCTGAAGACTCTACAGCGGGGGAAACCTATAGTTACAGCTTTACCTCTGATGATTACAAAATGCTGACACTGGAAACACTTTCACATAAATGTTAACTTTTAACTTTTCAGCAGACTTCAGTAGATCAACATTTTTCAAAATCTGTTGAATTGTACTACATCCAAGTCCCTGTGAATTAGCTGTTATTACAGAGATGATAACGTATTCAAACAAGCACATTAATATAAACCTGTGACCTGCCTTGTAGCCAGAATGACAGAAAACAAATCGACATCTTCTGACCAATCAGAATTCAGAAAGCCTGCTTATGCAAAGAACACATCAGCATGGAACTATCAAGCAGTTTGGGTTGGAATTTTTCTGTATGGAGGCTTTAAACTTGTCATTTTGTGACTTGCAATGTTAAACACATACATGTTTGGAAATTAGGTAGGACCTAAAAGCATCTAACCAAACACGTTGTGTAAATACCATAAAGGATATGGCAGTTTAGTGGCTAAGGTGTTGGTCTACTGATCAGAAAGTTGTTAGTTTGAATTTAAGCTGCTTCTGAGCAAGGCCCTCATCCTGCAATTGCTCAGTTGTATAAAAATGAGATAAGGGTGTCTGCCAAATGCTGTCTGTCATAATGATTTTGAATTGCTGGTTACTAGAAGCTGGAAGTCATGTTGTGGAATAAAACCAGACAAAAGGCTCATTTTTCAAAAAATATCTAGATGAGAAAAAATTATTTTTAGTACAAATCTGTATATCACATTTGCCACTATATGAATGTTGTGAGGTCTTTCAAAAATGATGTAAACATACCCCTGCACCCCTCCCCACCAAAAAAAAGTCAATGAACTGAGTATAAACAGTGACTGAACAGTAGGCCAACTTAAAAATCTGACATCACTCTGCCATACACAGTGTAGACATACATATGATGACTGCATCATACTTATTCTAGCTTTTCACACTTCTTCTGGATAATTATGAAATCAGTAAACAGCTCTTCCTGATCTTTCCTGCTGAGGATTTTCCATGGGATGAGTGTATATAGGACAGGGTGACCTAGTTGACAGAAGACCTACTTTAATCTGATTGGCTTTGTTAAGGCAATCCACTCCCCTGCTCAGTAGCTCAATTCAAACCAGGTCTGTTTGGGTTTCATTAACCCTGTACTCATATCATCGTACATGTCGGGGCTTTCAGATAAACCATGTATATAATATCAGATCTGTCAGTGCGAGTGCCAGACAACAGCTGATACCAAATCTAGAAACTATAATAAATAAATAATCTATAAATAAGTCTATAATCTATGAAATGTCCATCATGTTTTTTTCCCTCCACTTACAGGAACATTTCATCTTGACCGGAAAGGAACGTATTAACTTCAAAAGAAAAATGAATGGATTTTATGACCTTGTGACTATGTCATGAGTAACTTCCAGTCACCAAAACCTCGCATTCAATGACAAACTTGACAAGCATGACATTAAAGCATTGATTCATAGACAGCTCGATGTGTCATAGAGCACAAAATGTGTTTTAGCCAAAATATCCAGAGATTTAAATGAACTTTACAGAAATCCTAAACATATTAATGTTCCCACAGTGTCTGACAAGCCTTAATATTCTCCAAAAAAGAGACTCTTTCCTATTTATATGTTTAGGTACATTGGTTTTTCATTTAAATTCTTTTCAAGACTTTTCTGATTCACAGTACATGACTTACATTTTTTTCAGGACCATCAGCTTAATTTCAGGGCAGCAGCGGATTAGCTTGGGGAACAGGAGCAGACAGAAATACACCCCATACGGGATGCCGTGTTTTGCATGTTCTAAATGTGGCCACATGAGTTAGCTCAGGGTTCTCCGGGTTCCTTCCACATCCCAAAATCCCAAAAGATGCCTGTAGGTGGATTCACTATTCTGAATTGACTTTAGATGTGAATGTGTCTACATGATGCCCTGCAATGCAACAGCATCCCATTCAAGGACTAATCCCATCTCATACCATAGAGCTCTTGGGATAGGCTCCATATCTACAGCGACTCAAAAATTCTATACTTCCAGATCTACTGAGGCCTTATTTCTATCCTTCCACTGTACTATTTTTGCTAAATCACTAAGAAAAAAATAAAGTTGATGATCTTATGTTGATCTAGTGATGCACAAATCACCCATTTTTGAATGATACTTGAAAAATGGCAACATGCAAATATACGAAATGGCGGTGTTTGCTGTTCTCAAAATATAAACGTGTAAAGTTACATCTCCATTTCCTCCTGGTCTTATTGCTGTAAATCTGGGGCTAAAAATTATAGGGAACAAGTCCCTCAGAGATGTTATTTATATACCTAAAAGCTATAAAAGGCAGTAACTATTAAAAAAAATAATAAAAAGTTTTATCTGCTGTAGAATTTCTATTTCAGATTTCTGTTTTTCACAGACTGAAAACGATCAGCAAAGTCACTTTACTCTCTGCTTTGTATTAGGCTTCTTAAAAATCAATATCCACAAGGAGAAAAGTTCTCTGTAGCAGCAGTATTTCTTATCAAACCTTTCTTGGCATGAGTGCTCTGACCTGGCAGCGTCAGTTAGAAAGGAAGAGGAAACTTTGAGTCTCTGTGGCAACTCACTGGCTTGGATGTTGCTTTAGTATTTAGGTTCTGTGTAGGTTATACATTACTTAAAGATTTTAATTTTATTTCATGAGCTAGAACAGCTGTTCAAAATACATTTCCTTTCGTTCATGCAGATTATAGATTGGACTGTGCACAAAATTAAAAAATAATGAAAAGTAAAATCAATATTCTATTCATACAGGATACATCATTCTCTGTTGTATTCTGGGACCTTAACAAGCTTTAAGCCTTAACAGTGGACTTTATAACAAGCGCACACACTCCTAACAGCGTGCAGTAGCGTGACTAACAAATAAGCTTTATAATATTTCTCCACTAAACTACAGTTACCCCATGCTACAGTAAATTGTATACACCAGTTCTCTTTAATTAACTTACTGGCAGTGGATCTACTGAATGCAGCAAACTGAGACTTAAACAAGCCAAGATATTTCAGCAGCCGCTCCAAGACATGGTACTGACTGCACTGAAATATAATAGAGAATAATTCAGTAGAACCTGAAACACATGCCGCTCATAACAATAGTAAAATCATATTATTTTTTGAGCAACTGTAAGGACAGAATTACTAAAAATAATATATAAATTCACAAATATCTACAAATATGTATATCTTTACTATAGGGCTGTTATGCAGTGCCACTATTTGGATTTAAACCTAAAGCACATGGTAAAAAAAAGGATTTTAGTGGATGGTACATACTACTCATGCAAATCATTTACATTTTACATAGTTCTATTAGTCAGCAAGTGAAATATATAATAATTGGTAAATTCTTTCCACCCTATCTAATTGTTAATAGAAATAACTCACTTTTATTGAGTAGATTCTATAGGTTTGTTTCTACAGTGTGGGAATGAGCTGTACTAGATAAGCATTACTTAAGATACATTTATTTGTTTTTGTTTATGTCTAACTGTGAAATTTGCTAGCAATTTCTAGCAAGTGTGATAGCTTTATTTAAAAGACCTCAACCCTGACCAGGCAGTTACTAAGGATAAACGAAGCTGTGCTGCATCATCATGTTAACGAATACAGTCTTCCTTTTTCACATGCATACAGAAATCATTTTTGCTTCTTTTCCCAGCCCTGATGCACCTCCTATTTGAATGCATTATCTGTTCATTCTGAATAATCGATTCCTATTCAGTTACATCATTCCTCTAGAAATCAATTTGATCTTATGTCATGCTTTTTTTTTTAAGTATTCATTTTCCAATCTGAATGAAACGTCTTCCAGTTTGGCTCAGAATTCTTAGGGAAATCTTAATATTGTTCAATTCTGAACCCTTTATGCTGCAAAAACGAGGACCCAAGAGCACACATAATCCTCCTACTTAAAGTTTATTATTATATCAGTGTAGACTGAAAAGCTCCTGATCTTAGTTTCAACCGTAAAACCTTTATTTCAATCGTAAAAATCTGTGACCATGAATTTACGGGAGTCCGCTTAGATTATTTTTGGCAAATAGAGAGTGAATGCCTAAAAAAATATATATATATATATATATATGTATACATATATCCAGCATAATTGTCAGAAAGTGGCTTTACATAAATTCTGGATTTAGATTGGGATTCCTAATGAGCATGCTAGAGCAATCCAATTTATCTAAATTTAACTACTTATTCAATCATTTGCTGCCTTTTTTCTCTAATGTTGTTAAGCAGAGTCCCAGCTGTTTCTCAAGGATGGATGAATACAATTAGCTACTTTCACCATTCCCAAAGAAACAGAATTCCATTTTAAGCTCTTTTATATTTTTAAGTATTTGGAACACTGATTCCTAATAGTCTCTTTTATACCTTGGAGTTTAGGTGTGCTTGTTCATGTCTTTGAATAAAAAGATAGCTTTTTTGGGATTTCTATGAATCATCAGGACTTTGAACATGTGCTGTGGAGAACTCAATGAAATGCTCATGTTATAATGTCCTAATGCTTCTCAAAGAGAGGTTAAAACACATCATAAACTTCTTACAGTTATTTGCCTGTTTGAACAAAATGGGTTTAATAATAAAAAAAATGTTATGTGAACCAAATGTGTTCTGTCATTGGAATATTCAGCAATAGAAAGCTCTATGGCTCTAATAAATAGCTTTTTAAAACACAGTGTGGCAAGATGATACAGTGAGCATCACAGGGTCCGGATCCCTGTTTGATCCCAAGTGTGGGGGACAGTCTGTGCCCACAAAGAAGGCAAACTTTATCAGTTTATACTACCTATCCTCCAAAAATGTTTGGCTTAAAGGTAAATGTGTGTTGCACTCAGTCAATCCATCACTTAAGTTTTTCAGGACCATAAGTCAAATTTCAGGTTGACACAGCCTCATATTTCAGAGGACCTCAGTTCGATCCAAAGCTTGGTGACCACTATGGGAGCAGGCAAGAACATCACCCTGGATAGGACGCCATGTTATACATGTTCTACCTGTGTCTATGTGGGTTTCTACCAGCTTCTCTGGTTTCCTCCCACATCCCAAAACCATGCATGTAGGTGGACTGGCTATTTTAAATTTCCCGTAGGTGCGAATGAGTGTGATGGACCGCCGTCCCATTCAGAGTGTATTCTTGCCTCGCACCCAGTGTTCTCGGGATCTACTGTGACCCTTACTGTGAGCCTAATATAAGAATATTCAATAAAATAAATGTGTTGAGTGCTGTGTTGAGATTTTTTTAACAGTGAAAGGGCTGCAAGAGTTTCAAAACCCCTTTTGTGAAATCCTAATGTGATGGTGCATGTGGAAACCAGTGATTTAAAGCACAGGTGGACACACACTCACACAAAAAAGTGGACAAGGCTTTTCACCTGCAGCATGCACAGTGCTATCCAGGATACTGAACCAGAGCAGGCAGTTTCTCCATAACCAACACGATGCAGATGCACGGACACGGAGATGCTGAGATGATGGCAAATGTTTGGGAAGGGGGAAAAAAGCGTGGACAACATTAAAACATGACGTATTGAACTAAATCGTAAAAAACAAAGATCTACATACCGCATGGAGCTTTGTGCTCATTTTGCAAGCCAAAAACAACAAGGTCTCTAAGGCAGAGATTTCGAAGGTGGAACTGGCGGCACCTCGTTGAAAATCCGGCAAAAAATAGCGTTTTCTGTGGACAAAATTCTGTCTTTTATGTGTCCTGGCTCTCCGCGGTAATGCACAGTGCGTTCAGTGCTCTATCTCCATGGTGTGTGTGTGTGTGTGTGTGTGTGTGTGTGTGCGTGCGCGCGCGTGTGTTGTAGCAGTAGGCTTTAATGGCTGCACTGGCGCGCGACGCGACACGATACGCCGCTCCTCCTCACACTCCCACACCGGCAATCATACAAGTTGGAGGTGACCTTTTGTGAGTTTTGTGTCGTTTACCAAACTGCATATCATTTCTTCATCATCTATAACATATCTGGAACAAGGAGATGAAAAATCTGCATGATGCAAACGTTTAACATGTGCAATTACGTCCAGTAAAATCAGCAGTGTGCCTTATGCATGGCAAGAAATGCAGTATGAAAGCATCATCATGTGCATGTTGCACACAACCATCAGAAAATGTACATTGTGTGTGCAACATGTCCACGCAGCCTGGCACTACCATGGCAACTGAGCTGTCCATTTTATCTAAAACAGACCAGTGAAATGATTTAATTCGCTCTGGGGTTTGCGTTGCCTTTCAATCCCATCCCATCTTTGCAGAAAGAAGAGACAACAAATGTATAATATTGTTTATAGTACAGTGGCACTGATTAATGAAACTTGATAAGAAGGTGATTATCAATTATCTAACCACAAACACATTCACATCCTTCGGTGGTTTTAATGTTATGGCTGATCAGTGTGTGTATGTAAGTTTATTTCATATTTATTGGGGGGTAGTGGCTCTGGGTTGTTGATCGGAGGATCAGGGTTCAAGCCCCAGCACCACCAAGCTCCACTGTTGGGCCCATGAGCAAGGTCCTTAACCCTACCTGCTCCAGGGGCGCTGTAGCTGCTGCTGCTGCGAAGAAAAGTATTCCAATGTGCTGTAATGTATGTGTGGTGATAATAAAGGCTTTATGTCTTCAGTTCCTTATGGAAGGAGTCTCCAGTGTCAGCTATAAAGTGCTATAATCAGCTATATAGATGCTATAAAGTAAGTGATAACACACACACACAAAATGGCATTCATTAACACATTAAAAATAGCAAATCACTATGGCAGAATAGTGGAGAAATAAAAGATTTCCAGCATTGCTCTTATAGAAACAAAACATCCGCTGAACATTAGTATTTAAATTGAGGCTTTTGTGTAGAGTGTGTTGGTTAAAATTTTTGTTACTGCTCTTTTTTGAATTAATTTATGCAAAAGCATGAGTTTCAGTTATCGTTCCATTATGACAAATCCATTTATCATTCATCAGAATGCCTTTACTTTAGGTTTCTACATAGGATTTATCCTTGGGTATAGGTTTGCTAAGAAGCCACATCAAACTGAATAATATAATCATCTCTGACTATATCTGGTGTATCCCACAGGAGTCTGGCTTCCTCTTTAAGTCTTGACTCCTCTCACAGTTTCCATAGCATGTTCAGTCAGTTCAGTCAAAATGAAATACACCAAAGAAAAATCTTTACCACGCATACACTTAATCAGCCCAGTCTTTAGCATGGAGAAAACTACTTATGCAAGTCATTGACCTCTTGTCTCAAACTAAATTGAGCAGTATTCTAAAAATAGATGTGTTTAGGGGGTATCCGTCACTGCTTGACATTCTGTTGTCTTTAAAAAGGACATTATAAAACTAAAAATAGTGGCTAGACTTACCTTCTTCCTCGGCACATTATTGGGTATCACTCTGCACAAACATTAGAATCCGGCAGGAGGCGTGTCATTTAGGAGTGATTCAGATGATTATATAGTTTCAGTACAGAGGTGGACACTTGATAAGCTCATTACCTCACCCACCAATGTGTAAAAGTAAACGCTCCCATGAGCTGCCCAGTCTGGAAAACGAACTAGGCTGAAATGGTCATATTGAGCTGGTTCATTTGTAAAGTGCATTAATAAAGTCTAAGGACAAGGAACATAATCAGTATATGATCACATACCCCATTGTGTTGTCATTGGCCAGCATTTCATACTGCAGTACTGTATGCTGTGGAGTTTTGTCCTGACTCTGTCCTCACATAAAAGACATAAAAGACCATTTTTATTTTCTCACAACAATTTTAACTGAGAGGTGAATGCATTTAGTAAGTAGAAAAGTTAATAATGGCTTTGTGTTGGACTTTTCATACAGCTTGGTTCAGTGATTGTGATTACGAAAAGATTGCTGTCTTGCATGCAAGCTAATTAATCCACACTAGTGAAAATGGTTCTACCGAAAGTCAGATGAGTGGCTCATGAGTGTAGTGCAGCAGGTGATGGGATTCAGAAAAGCATGAAAAGGTTCAATAGTTTTTTGTTTTTTTTCCTTACTCGTACAAATATCCTTGAAGATATGCAAAACGGTCCATGATGCTTATTTGTTTTTGAATGTCACTCATTCTATTGACACTGATTAGGCAATTTAAGATACTGTGGGTGGCGCTTCATGAACATGGGCAGGAATCATTCAAATGTCAAAGCCTGCCTTACTGTGAAGAAGAAAAAAGACTAATCTTACCTAATGAACCTTTTGTTACAAAAATTAGTATGTTTTTTCTCCTTTTCTAGTTGGTCCAAGAGCAGGTCCAAATGAAAAACTAATCTGCTCATCACACATGCCAAGGCGACTGATTTTCCCATTCATTTAGTGTAATTAGTATAGTAAACTTCTGTAATTTGATTGTGAATCTGCTATTTCATGAAGCAGACTGTTTCTAAAGAAATAGTGCTATTTAACCAGATGATGTATTTTTATTTAAGAGTGTGAACGCCATGCTCTTTCAATGATCTAAATGCTTGGCTTACCTTATTTGATAGCTCCATACATTAGCCCTAACAAATTTTAGACACCGTACAAGAATCTGCAAGTCTGCTCACCTATATCCAGTATGTTTCTGTCTTACTTGTTGCTTTATAGCAAAGCATCTGGCAAATAAATACTTGAGTACATTAAAGCTTATCTATCTATCTATCTATCTATCTATCTATCTATCTATCTATCTATCTATCTATCTATCTATCTATCTATCTATCTATCTATCTATCTATCTATCTATCTATCTATCTATCTATCTATCTATGCGTGTATTGCTGCTTTGAGAACACGTCCATTGTTAAAAGCGCTATACAAATAAAACTGAATTGAATGGAAAAAACTATTGGTACACTTGATACTGCGAAAAATGCTACTACATTTTGTGAAAATAACTGAAAATAGGATTAAATAATGAGTAGGTCTAAAAAATAAGGCAATGAACTTATATAGTGTAGGAGAGAACATTTCATTCACAGCACATTAGAGTGATAAAGTTCATTACGATATATTAGGTGAATGTAATACACAAACACTGTCCTTGAAATTAAATATTCTGCATCATTATTGAAAGCACAAATGCTTGTCTGTCCCATATTATCTCATCCATCTCCTTGTGTGAGTATTTTATTTATTTACTGGAAGGCCGTGTTTATACCATGTGTAGTCTCAGTACCAGCGCATAACTGTTCAGAGGTTATCAGACTTACGAGGTTGCTGCTTTATTTTTACAGTTGCTTAGCAACAGTCAGATTTCTGAGAGCTGCTGAAGGGAAGGAATGAATATAAAAAGTCTTAAGAGCTGTTCATCCTTCATTTTTTTTTCTCCTCAAGTCTATGTGACTATAAGGAAATCATTTGTGTTGGATATTTACCATCACTGTGTCCTTTAAACAATGGCACAATACAAAAGATGAGAGAACAGATTGTTATTAATCATCCACAAAGTGCAGCGAGCTGAAAATAAAGGCATTGAGTGGTTTTAGAATAGATCGTTGTTTTCATTTCATCTTCCATTTCAGTTTCCATTGCATAAGTATTTGCCCCTTTGAGCTTTTTTATTTTATTTTGTCATGTTAGAACCCGGATATAATTGGGATTCTGTGGATAATGTGGCTAACATTTAAGTTCGATTATACAATGCATTGTATTTTCTTTCTTAAACTGGATTTGATATAGCAAATACAGTGAAATATGCATAAATGGATCATAAAGAAATAAATATTTTTTATATTATATTTTATTTTTTATTTTATTATTTTTTAATAAATATTTTTTGTGAAGATTGACTAAATTATCCACAGATCTGAGCCACAGGACATTATTCCTATTTTATATATACTGTTATTGACCTTGTCAGTTTATGTCTTGAGATTATATACCGAGATTGAGATATTTATGGAAAACAAAATGGAATGTTAGAAAAATGCTATTTTACTATTTGTATATTTATTATGATTAGAATATTTCTACAATATTTCTAAATCTCACATATCTTTACTAAATATATGATTTACAGCTATGTTTTTTGGTGAATGTTTACATCAATTTCAAACATATTTATATAACATTATCCCATGCAAATAACTGTGTGTGTTTGCTTGTTGATGGCTGTATACACTATATTGCCAAAAGTTTTGGGACACCCCTTCTAATTGAATTCAGGTGTTCTTGGCCCCTTAGTTCCCGTGAACTCTTAATGCTTCAGCATACCAAGATATTTTGGACAATTTCATGCTCCCAACATTGTGGGAACAATTCGGGGATGGCCCCTTCCTGTTCCAACATGACTGTACACCAGAGCACAAAGCAAGGTCCATAAAGACATGGATGAGAGAGTTTGGTGTGGAGGAACTTGACTGACCTGCACAGAGTCCTGACCTCAACCCGATAGAACACCTTTGGGATGAATTAGAGCAGAGACTGCGAGCCAGGCCAAAACTGGGACGTCTGCCTTTACATGCACATGAATTAAATATGGAGTTGGCCTGTCCTTTGCAGCTATACCAGCTTCAACTCTTCTGGGAAGGTTTAGGAGTGTGTTTATGGGAATTTTTGACCATTCCTGTAGAAGGGCACTTGTGAGGTCAGGCACACGAGAAGGGCTGACTTGCAGTCTCCACTCTAACTCATCCTAAAGGTGTTCTATCGGGTCCAAAATATCTTAATATGCTGAAGCATTAAGAGTTTCTTTCACTGGAACTAAGGGGTCAAGCCCAACCCCTAAACAATAACACCTGAATTCAATGATTTAGAGGGGTGTCCCAAAACTATTGGCAATATAGTGTATACACTACACGGTATAGTGTGTAATGCTGGAAGTGCAGGAATTACCCACACATTGTATGTTTGAGGAATGTGCCACTCTTTGTCACCTCTGATCAAAATGTGAGAAGCCATTAATATAACTTTTTATTCATATAAACTTATCTCACCACCTTCACCAACACAGTGGGACAAAGTACAAAGTAAGTTCTGAAAAAAGGTTCTGAAATCATTAGGGGTTTAGGTATAGAAAAGAATTCCCAACTTCATTCAGGAACACTATCATTAAAAAATAGGAAAACTATGATTAGACTAACTATGGTTCAGCCTAGATGAGGACGTAATGTCAGGCATCAGGTAAAGAGTGGATTAGTTCAAAAGGAACCAAGATATGATGGGTAACTCACAAAGCAACATGATGCAACCAGCACCATGCTTCACTGTGGGGATTGTGTTCTCACTATTGGATTGTGATGAGCACCTAATCAAGGCCAAAGTACCTTTTCCTACATGTTTGCTGAGCATTTTGGGAAACAAGATTGCATGGTTGAGCTTGGTCTAGTCTAGGCTCTAGGGGGCTGGGGGATGTGGTAGTGGTTACGTTGTTGGACTCCTGATAGGAAGGTTGTGGGTTTGAATCCTAGATCCACAATCAAGCTGCCACCACTGTGCCCCTGAGCAAGGCCCTTAACCCTCAGTTGTATAAAATGAGATAAATTTTAGGTCGCCCTGGATAAGAACGTCTACCAAATGCCAGAAATGTAAATATAGGCTTTAGTTGTTCTTTGAAGAGCTTCGACCATCTGAGCTGATCTGTTACATACACTATGTGGCCAAAAGTATGTGGCAAACTGACCATCACACGCACATGTGTGTCTTCCCCAAACTGTTGCCAAAAATTTGGAAGCACACAATTGTATAGGATGTTTTTTGTTGCTGTAGCATTGCAATTTCACTTCACTGTAACTGAGGTTAAACCAGGCTGGTCATTTCCACCACCAGAACTGCTGTAAACTCTAGACACTGCTCATTGCCAAGAGGTTCCAGCATATCAGTCCACCTGTGCACAAATCCAGGTCCATATTGACACGATCTGGCATGGTTGAAGTGGAAGAACCGGAGTGGCCCTCACAGAGCCCTGTCCTCAACCCCAAGAGCTACAGCACCCCAGGCCTTCCTCACCCGACATCAGCGCATGACCTCACTAATGCTCTTTTGGCTGAATGACCACAAATCCCCACAACTACATTCTAAAATCCTTCCCAGAGGAGTGGAGGTTCTTATAATGGTAAATCTGGGATGGGACATTCAAAAAGCTCATGTGGGTTGGATGGTTATGTGCGCACAAACGTTTGACCATACAGTGTATATACACATAAATATATTGCAGATAGGGATAGGATAAAGGAAGAATTGCTGGGTAAGTTACCTTTCTCAATGAACCTGGCAAATCTTCCCCTAGAGTCTCCTCTGAAAGTTGTAGCTTGCTGACTGTTGCATATTCAGCATTATTATTTTCCACCAATATCTGCAAGCAGGCTTTACAATGAAATTAAGGCAGAGTGGGCTCTCATCAGCACACACCTACAACAGCTGCATCTGTATCTCTATAAAATAAAAATAGCAGTCGGTGTGTATCAAATTTGAGTTAATGAAATGCTAATAGTACTTCGGATTTAATATCGCACCAACATGAATTGTAAATCTCACCTGGAGTCGGATATTATAATTTCCGACTGTCCACACAGGGGCCAGCTATGAATGAACTCCTGAGTTAAAGCTCTATTATCCTGTGTATAATCTATGCTCAATAACAAGCCTGTGTCCTTCGCAGCAGTGTGTGGTTTTGTGTATATGTTTAATGTTCAGTGTAATCAGTGCTGCTGAAAGAAAGCACATCCAAGGTTATTTGTGTGGGCACAAACTGCAGTCAGATAAATCAGATGTATATTACATAATTGGTCTTTGGTGCGTGTAATGAGACCGAAATGGGATGTACAGCATTGTCTAGTGTTTACAGCAGTTCTGCTGGTGGAAATGCCTTGATATTAGAGAAGTAAGGGGAGAATGGCCAGACTGGTTGAAGGCAAAAGGACAACTACAATAACTCAAATAACCACTTTTTACAATCATGGTGAACAGAAAAGGCATCGCAGAATGCACAACTGCCACTCACTGATTTTTTTATTTTTTATTTTTTTATTTCAGAGACTGTCAGGCATGAAAACTAGGAGAACAGCAGCTTCTGAAAACCAGCCCATCTGGCACATAAATGGCTGGCTGGATAACTGCATGAACATACTGTTGTTCTTAATAAAGAGGTTTGTGAGTGTATTTGTAAATCTACAATAATTACTTAAATCAGATGTATGTTACATAATTGATCTTTGTTGTGTGTAATGACCAAAATGGAGGTCCACTCCTGAATCCTGAATCAGTCTCTGCTAGGTTATACAGTAGCTACTGGGTCTGCATAATAACAAGGATAGCAGTCGAATCTACAGTCCGCCACATGCATGCGTTACACATTATACCGTAATTGTCATCTAGAGTATCAATTTTCTAGAGTCACAATTTGACCTAGTTGTGAAAGGAAAACAACTTTCTCAGCAGACTTTTTGATGATGACTTTAATGAGTCTGTGAGGCACAGCATGGGACTGTATAAAAGATCTCATGAAATTCTCATCCATTCACATTGCAGCTAGTGCAACTGAACAAATGAAAGCGCTTAAGGGTGAGGAGAGATTAAGGAGAGGTCACTAGAGTTCATACTGTGGGGCCAAAGCAATTATATCAATTTTCCATATGATATGCATGAAGAAGGACAACGGTATCTTTCTGCTTAATTTAAGATTAAAGAAAAAGCAGCTCAGTATACACAAGCTGGAAATGGATGAGCTAGAACAGCAGAAGACCACATCAGGTTCCACTTCTGTCCACCAGGAACAGAAAGCTAAAGCTAGACCAAAGCTGGACAGTTGAAGACTATAAATCATAGCCTGCTTTGATGAACAGATGGAAACAGCATGACTCCATTGACCCAACCTGTCTGTCTTCAGTCCAGAGTGATGGAGCTGGTGCAACGGTACAGGGGAATGTTTTCATGGCACACTTTGGGCCTGTTGATACAGATTAATCATTCCTTGAATACCACAGCCTATTTGTGTATTATTGTTGACCGTGTTTATCCATGTGTAGTATTAGTATAGTGTTCTTAACAAAGTGCATAGTGAGTGGAAGTTGATTGACTGGCTGCTCTGAAAATAGCTAAACGATAAGTAGGTGATAACTAGCATACTGTAAGTGTGTAACTATAATAATCAACCATGTGGAATGGAAGTATGAAGCGAGATTTGTACAACAATTCATGGTTGCTGGTGAGAGATGGGCTGGTTCGAGTCTTTCAGAAACGCTGTGCATTTCTGCTGTGCAAGATTTTCATGCACAACAGTGTTTAGAGTTTACAGCAGTCCTGCTGCTGGTAATACGTAAGGGGAGAATAGGCAGGTTCAAGCTGAAAGGAAAATTGCAATAACTCAAATAATCCCTTTTTATGAGGGTGATAAGCAGTTTTTGCGCTGGTGTTCTTAATAAAGTGGCCAGCCAGTGTGTATATATAAATCTACAATAAATACTTAAGTAGCACAGCAGTTACACAATGCAGTTACTTCCTGATAGATATGTAGATCTTTTTATCATTTAAACAATGTAATATAATGTTAATAAAACACCGTGCTGCGAAAATACTTCAGAAATTTAAAGCGGTCCCTCTCACCAACAACCCAGTAATCTGTAATACATGTAAATGACCAGCAGGGGGAGACAGCGCACATGATTTGATAAGAAACTGCATAACAGCAACAGGTAGACATCCCAACCGCGCCTCTGCTGGTCAATCTAGGGTTTGAACCCAAAATGGTCCCCTATTGAAAATAGAGTGTGCTACGCAGTCTACATAAACGGTTATTTCAAACCCTAAGTAGTACCCCTATATAGGGCGCACGGGGGAATTTAGGATTCAGCCCAGGTTGTCTCCCGTAATCCAGAAGGAGGCTTGGCAACAAGTACTCCGACTTTCATTAGGCTGCTATCCGACGAACTCTTCCGTTTGCAGCTCTTTTATTCAGATTATAAGGTGTTTACTGGACAAATGTTTAGGGAAGATAAATACATTTATCTATATGGATAATAATAGTTTTTTTTGTTTTTTACCTTTCTGTTGATTAGAAATGACGCGAAGTAGCCTGGCGTTAGCTTGAAACCCTTCTCTACCGGCTGTATTTATTTATACTTTAGTGTAGTTTTGTTGGTAGGTTTTCATTTAACAATCAAATTCTGACTAGTTTTGTAAATTCAAAATAAATCAGTACTGCTATTTTTTTTTATTATTTTGGTTTATTTACATTCATTAGATGAAAGTTTCGCGTTGCTTTATTGTAATAATCCGCGTTTCCGAGCTAACAGGCTAGCTGCATTCCTCGCTAGCGACGAAAAACAAGTGGCTTTTTAAAATAAAGTTCATTGAGGACGATGTTGTTTCTTTAAGTTGTCTCAGGGCTGATGGAAGATCGGAAGTAATTTACACACGGGTTAGAAATGCAGGCTGTTTTTTAAAGTGTTAATTAGTCAGGAGAGTTAAAAAAAGAAAGGAAATAATTAATAAAGCGAGTAGCCTTCAGCATCAGCATGCTCCGTTTACGGTGACCGGGTCAACATGCTGGCGGTGAATCGGCTCATGTCCAGATAGTTTCTAAAGGTTTAACAGGGTGTAGGTTTAGCTGCAGGATTTTGAGTGAAGTTTCGCACTCGTTTTTATTTTTTTAAAACCAGGGATAAATTTATCCAATTAAAGCCCGCTGTTTTTTTTAAGGACACGCAGAAAGTGAGTGTGTGCGAAATGGACGCTGTGGATCATCTTCATCATCATCATCATCATCTGGGCTTGGAGTCAGGATTCAGTGTCCGGGATCACAGACTGCTCTCAGACTCGGACAGGAGTTTAGTTCAGGATGGACGTGGTGCTGGTGGAAACGCCGGTGAAGCTTGGAGATCAGTGTGTGTGTCTTTGTATGGTGGAGCTCCATGGGGTTTCACTCTGAGAGGAGGACGAGAACACCGAGAGCCGCTTATTATTACCAAGGTAAAGCACGGAGACTGTCTGTCTCTGTCTGTCTGTCTCTCTCTCTCTCTCTCTCTCTCTCTCTCTCTCTCAATCTGTCTGTCTCTCACTGTCTGTCTTTCTCTCTCTCTCTCACGCTCTCTTTCTCTCAATCTGTCTGTCTCTCACTGTCTGTCTTTCTCTCAATCTGTCTCTGTGCCCCCTCTGTCTCTCTCTCTCTCAATCTGTCTGTCTCTCACTGTCTGTCTTTCTCTCAATCTGTCTGTCTGTGCCCCCTCTGTCTTTCTCTCTCTCTCTCTCTCTCTCTCTCTCTCAATCTGTCTGTCTCTCACTCTCTCTCTCTCTCTCAATCTCTGTCTGTCTCTCTCTCTCTCTCTCTCTTACTCTGTCTGTCTCTCTGTCTGTCTTATGGCCTTACTTCTCCATTAGTATTAGCCTCTTTCTTTCTTTCTTTCTTTCTTTCTTTCTTTCTTTCTTTCTTTCTTTCTTTCTTTCTTTCTTTCTTTCAGCATATCAGTATAGCAGTCATATTGCTCTCTTTACACCATTAGATACGTTTCTTACTGTCTTCATGTCGTATCACTCTATTACAGTGTTAGCTGTGTTTCTGTCTGTATTATGACACGTCTCTCATCTCACTGCCTTTACACCTGTTGACACCATCATGTACCAGCTACTTTATCCCCCGGTCTCTCTGCCGGTCTGCCACATACGAACTGTACTTACTTTACACTTCATGTTACAGCTGTGACGTTACACTTTGTTAGCCACGTGTCTCTCAACCTGTCTATCTGTCTATAGTAATATAAATACTTGCTTCACACATTTTGTTAAACCCGTGGCTTTACTTTTTTTAAAAGACTGTCTCTTAACCTTTCTTCCAAAACCAGAGATTTTTATTAACTTTACACCTCCTGTTAACACTGCAACTTCACACATTTTAAGCTGTCTGTCTCTCAACCTATTCATTTGAGGGACTGTTTACAAAAAAAAAACCCAGTAATTTTTACAGCTTTTCCTTCATTATGTGTCTTCAGCTAATTTTTTTCCCCCTTTGGCCAGCTTTCTCTCGACCTGCCTATTATCTGTATTGTGGTATACAGATATATTAACCAGGATCTACTAAAATACATGGAGTATTAGCTTATAATATTCTTCTTTGCACTACTATTCTTCTAAATATAAAATTAATACTTAACACATTTATATATTCTAGAGTATACTTACTAGACCTACTATACTTTCTTCTCTTACAGCCTTCCCTTACCATGTCCACAAACACAATGTGATCTCATTCCAGATTTTGCCCCCATAATAACTGCCACTTTTCTTTGAAAGACTATCCTCTGGATATTGGTGTGTGGCTGGAGGGATTTGTGCTCTTTCAGCCACAGGAGCATTAGTGAGTATATCAGGCACTGATCTTGGGTGATGTTCATCCCAAAGGTGTTCAGTGGGGGCTCTGTGCAGGACACTCGATTTCTTCTACTCCAGTTGTGACAAAGCATGTCTTGCTGGAACAAGTTTGGGTCTCTTATTTTCTGTGAAGGGAAAAAAAAAAAAAAGAAGTGTGCTTACAACTTTGTGACAGATGTTTCGAGGAAGAAACATATCGGTTTAATAGTCCACATTCTTTTGGTCATGCAGTCTTATCTGCCTAGTAAACTAACTGTGTACTTGTTAATATCAAGAAGAAAGAAATGTATCCTGGCTCTGTTTGTGTACTTACAATTACAGCAGTCTTCTGGTTCTCGACTTTTATCCTGTGATGAAACATTTCTATCCTGATGAGTAGTCTCTTCCAGGATAACTCCACCCACCTCCACATGTTACAAGACCTTACAGAATAGCTTGATGAAGATGATCAATTTATGCAGTAGTGTTCATCCTTTCCTCTCGATCTCTAAAGCAGAAATTTGTATTGCCTTTTCTTATCTGTAAGCTAAAATACTAATAACTGAAATCACTGGGCTATATATATATTTATATTATAATCAGGAACACGGGGTCAATGATATGACTCAAAGTCAAATTTAAAGGTATTTTAGAGCTGCTACTGTCCACCAATGATAGATTCTATGTAAATATCAAAATATTTCCAAAATCTATCAAACAGTGTTATTACAACTTTGAATTAAATGCTGCTGTGCGTCTGAAAAACATTTCTGTTTTTCTGATAATTGGTCTCATAACCATAATGAGCTCCAGAAACCGTGCCTTTAAACCTCACTGGATGTGTTTCACACTGTTTAGTACATAAGAAAAAGGACGCAAAATGCCGGCAAACTGTTTGTCAGCTTTAAATATGGGTTGTGAACCCAGTTGAAGAGCGGTTTAAAATGCTGAGCCGAGTCTTGCGGTTAAAACAGTCTGTTCTTAGTGCCAAGACTTGCTGACAAACCAGCACCAATCAAGGCTGACTTATCTCCGTTTGCTTCATGTAGTCTGCGGTGTGCTCAGACATACTGTAAAGACAACCGATGGTGGGCATGTAGGTGTAGTGTGCCTGAAAGAAAATATACTGAACAGGCATAACATTATGACCACCTTTCTGATATAGTGTTGGTCCCCCTTTTGCTGCCCTGACCCGTTATGCACTGTGTATTCTGACACCTGTCTATCAGAACCAGCATTAACTTCTTCAGCAATTTGAGCAACAGTAGCTCGTCTGTTGGATCGGATCACACAGGCCAGCCTTCACTCCCCATGTGCATCAATGAGCCTTGGCCGCCCATGACCCTGTTGCCGGTTCACCACTGTTCCTTCCTTGGACCACTTTTGATAGATACTGACCACTGCAGACCGGGAACACCCCACAAGAGCTGCAGTTTTGGAGATGCTCTAATCCTGTCATCTAACCGTCACAGTTTGGCCCTTTGTCAAATTTGCTCAAATCCTTACGCTTGTCCATTTTTCCTGCTTCTAACACATCAGCTTTGAGGACAAAATGTTCACTTGCTGCCTAATATATCCCACCCACTAACAGGTGCCATGATGAGGAGATAATCAGTGTTATTCACTTCACCTGCCACTGCTCATAATGTTATGCCTGATCGGTATAACTGAACTTATCAGGAGATGCATGTAGAGTATATTTATAATTTAAATAAAACAAAGATCTGCTATTTTTTATTTTTTGCTGCTGCTGGTGACAAAGAAAATTTGCTAGTGTGAGGACTAGGTGATCAATAACCTCACTGTGACAGTCACTGTACTTCGAAGCTATCATTTGAGGTTCCTTCTACTGCCACTTGTAACTAGTACTCATAACACAACTGGGTGGCACAGCTAGCTTTTGTTAACAGGACAATTTTCTTGCTAACATTTTGGAGGAAGATTTGGTGTTTGTATATAAAATTCACCAGTGTATATTTGCATTATATCATACGAGATGAAGGAGAAGCAGCTCACGCTCTTTGACATGGATCACACTCATTCTGCTGTCTTTACTCTTGTTGGTTGTCGCCGCACCAACTCGCTTCATATTTGCATAAAGTTTTTCTCGTCTTTGTCATGCTGCCGGACACACCCACATCTAGGTGCCAGTGGTCACTGTTGCTCATGTCAGCAGCTCTTATAGTTTCAGAATAGTACGGTTTGGCTTATTTTGATCATGTTTAAAGGTCATTATAAGTTCTTTACTGATATAATTTTCTCAAACGTACACAACAGCCCAAAAATACTTGCTCTGTTTCGCTATCTCTTACAGTCTATGCAATGAACACAAATCTAGAGCTCAAGCAGGCAACTAGTCAAACATACATTATATAACCCATCTGATTTATTATTAAAGTTCTGTATAAATTAATTCTTAAGTATTGTAATTATTAAGCCTGTATTTCTGAATTATTTGTCTTCAAGCATCTATTTTTTTGTTATAGTCATGTCATTTTAAGCTGAAGTCATTTCAAGCATGTTTTGTTCACGGTACATTGGGTTACTGTGATGCTTAGTTCTTTGCACTTAGGAAATTTTTTTTGGACTATCTAGTTTCTCAATACGGAGCAAACTGTTGAACCATTTAGTATTTTTGTTGTACTGTCAGAGAAATGCTCATATTTAATAGTGGATATATTTTGAATAGGAAGTTTCTGGTTGTAAGAGGCATGATGGGGCATGATGATCTGCAAGCATAATAAAAAGCCTTGGCACATGTATTTGTCATTGAATTGAGGATATTGTTTCAGTGATTTTCTAGAGAAAATAAGTGTGGAAATCATTTTGCTGTCATAAATTGCCTATGTATCACAAGGTAGTAGTTTAAATGACTTTTACTGGCCAAAAGCCAGTATTGCATTGCTGTGGATTTGTTGGCTATTTGACTCTCTGCACACTTCTGATTCATTTGGAAAAGCTGCCTGTTGAAAAGGTTTTTGGACAGTTTTTGGGCTTTATTTTTAACCTCATGTAGAGGTGGACAAATAATACATTTCAGATATGTAATGATGCATTTTTTTGGTGACGTTTTCAATTGATTAAAATATTCAACATTATATAAAAATTTAACAGTGGCTAAGTGTTTGCTAATATGAATTGGTCTGCAGGGTTGCCAGGTCTCAGCAAAATTTCTATCTAAAAAGCAGAGCAAAAAGACGTGAAACTAGCACTGTGAATTTAGGCATGGTAAAAGGATGTTTTTGTTAGTGTGCATGCATGTCTGATTTGTTGTTTCAGAACTAGCCCTTTTTTGTGATGATCACTACGTAACCCTGCTGCCATGATTCAAGGGAGTGTGTGCTTAAGGGTTGTGTTATTTTTATTTTTTACCTTATGTCACAAGCAGTATTTTCTGTCAAATATCCTACTTCACTGCTTTAATGTATTGTATGCCATTCCAGCTTTGAGAGCCTTTTACTGGACAACGTGGTGTTGGATGCTGTATCGTTGCAACCCTTTTTGTTTTTAAGTTCGCAAGTGAAAGGTCTAGTATTTTGTTTGGTCAGAAACCTAAAAGACTAAGTTTAAAAAAATGGTTAATGTAACAACATATGGCAAACTTTAATACAGACTAAGGTATAGGAAGTATACACTTATTTCCCTCTACTATCCAACGTACCATGTTGTATATTTGCACCACTGACACTGTTTTGGCTGTGAGATTTGGTGTTCTGTTCTCATATCGCACATAAGATATCAATCGCGTCCGGATAGCATCTGTATTTTGTGTGGGTGTATTTAACTGTGAGGTGGTGGCATGTAGTAAGCAGGGGGGAAAACAGGGTAAGCATCACAGTGACACAGTTTCATGTTTCTACATACCTTTCATACGCTCACATTATATTTACATTGTCCAGTCCTTCCAGGATTCAGCAGAGTGTTTTTGTGATTGTTGTGACCAAAATTGTTTGATTTTGCAGAAAACTAAATTGCAAGGCAGAATTCTTCTTTTAAACTATTACCAGTAAAGACACATATGTAGTTACTTTCTATGAAGTCCTGAAGGCACTGACTTTGCACCACTGTGAATCATGTGAACTTTAAACATGCGTACCAAATTAAAATCTTTTCTTTTTTTCAATATTGGTTAGTTGCATTTCTTTTCTGGTTCTTAAATCTACTAGTCCACTAGGAATCTATAAAAGATAAAAAGCAGACAGAACAACATGATATCTGCTTGTCCCAGATGTCTGGGCTACTGATTTGTCCACCTCTGTAATATAGAATTGATCATTCACTGTGGAAAAATAGTTTTGTCTGGAAATCGGTTCTGGATATCAAGGACTGATTTTCCTGACATGTTAAACCCACACATTTATAAGATCTATGGGGAGTAGGAGAGGAAGTGTAGACTAGACGGCATGTGGAAAAGGGGCCCAGAGTGTTCTGCATCTATTCACATGGCCTGAAATGGAAACTTTGCATTTTCAGCCTTGAAACACATTCTTTGGCAAGTCATTTAGAACAGAGGTCGAAACTCCTCTGTGTTTTGACTGGTTAATTATCAACTCTGAAAGACCTTGCTGGTAGATTTCGGGGTGTATTATACATTCACTGTGGAATGACCTACATGCTCCGACTGTGTACTCTTTAGCTTAAACTTCTTCCAAAGTCCAGCAGTATTAAGCAGTGTGCACGTTCTCCAGCAGCAGTTTCACCCCGCTTTAACTTCCCCTGTGAACTCACTGTACTTTTGAAAGCCATGTGACCCACAGAAGTAGAATTCCTGCCATTGCTAAGGTTCTTAAGGAGATCAGAAGTTTAGGCTGGATCCTTTTTCTTGGCGACTCTCTGGATGGTTGGCGTCGGCTAGAAGATGCTTTTGAGTTTGTAAGGTTGAATGGATATTCTGTTGTTCACCTCCTGAGAGTCTTACTCAGCAGGGAACATTGGCATTTTTCCATACCTCCTGGAGCTGTGGTCACACCTCAGCAGGTGGTGAGAACAGTTAATATTATACTCTTATATCAGCATGTTGTTATTGTCAATGATGCCTTTTATAGAAATCACTCATTGGATCTAGTAACATGACTGTTTTTAATGTAGTTTTACATGTAACGTTTATTGCAGTTCAGAAGATTCTGGGCTGTTTATTGCACTTTTGGAATAATTTCACAAGGTCCATTTCAACTGTTTTTTCCCCATAAGCTTTGTGAATGAAATGTACATAATTTAATTTAGTTATTATTGTCACATTTGTTATTTTCTTGTCACATGGCCAAAATGATTTGCAAGAAATACTGTCAACATTTTGTGTGTGTGAAAGATAGATAGATACCAAGGCTACTCAGAATTTGGTAAATTTTATCTATCTATCTGTCTGTCTGTCTGTCTTATACCATATCATCAGTGAATAGATGGTTAGATTTAGGTGCCAGGCTTCCAAAATGTACCATTGATTTTTGGCAGAGCAAACACCTTTAACCTACCTTATCTGTTAGATTTCACAAGACCAGTGTTAGTTACACTGATATCAGGAGTGTATCCGTGACTTTTGTCTTCTCATTGGTATTTTTTAACATCCTGGTGCATACAATACCTCTATGTATTGAGGGTTGCATAAGTTTCACAAATTAGTAATAAAAAAAATATATATATTTATAGTATAAACATTGTTGTTTAGTTTGATTTATCTTACCTAGTAAAGAACATGTCCAACACACTTCAATTAATCAGACGTTTCTAATTAATCTACCAATTCCAGTTTCAATGCTATTCGGCTACAAAGTCAATAATAATAAACAAATTTATGCAATTAATATGCAAAATGATAAAGCTTTGTATCATATTGCAGTATTTAAGAACATTTTCAATTCTTAACATGCTTATAGTTTAACAATGGGTGGAGGAAGTGATGTCTACAGGAGCATCTTTTTTCTGCACCATTTTTAACTCCTGCTTCGGTAGCATCAAAAAATAAATCGTGGCATACCGCTGATCTGAATCTTAACTAGCCGCGAGTGGAATTGGATAGTAATGAGCAGCCTGCGTCCCTGAAAGTGTTCACCACTGGTCACAATGGTAATATTTATGCTACAGTACAAGGACTTTATTTAGCTTTACAGGACAGCATACACATTGTGACCTGCCTACATGTAAAGAGTTTGATCATTACAGATCATCATACAGATGTATTAAAAGCTATTTTCTGTATTAAGTACACCACCAACAAATAAATGTTTGGCTAATGTGGTAATTGAACAGGTTTTTTTATGTGTCATTAAATATGAGACTCGAGTATTCATCCTGACAAGTAAACTTTTAGCACAAAGTGTAGTGATTTCATAGAGGACCCTAGATCCAATGATCATCAAATGCACAAATCATTCAACAATGCCTATTGAAACCAGCAAAATGTAGCAACGTAAGCAAACCGCAAAGCTCTCTAATTTGAAAATACTGAAAAAAGCATGATTTGAAAAATTTGTAGACACTTCTTCCAAAAATACCAAATAAACCTCTCCTCACGGAAAAAAAGTGACATCACCACATATTGTTGATAACTTCAATACGGTGGACTTCATGTTATAACTAGAATGAATCTTCTGGTTACTCAGTTGCACATTTTGACTGTATTGTATACGGTTAGAGAATGGAAATCATTCATGCTATTCGATGACACCAAGGTGAGGATGGGTCCATATCATGAAGGGAAGTGGTCGAAGGTTGTGAGTTCAAATCCCAGGACCACCAATCTGCCAATCTAACCCTCAACTGCTTAGCTGTATAAATGAGATCAATGTAAGGCGCTCTGGATAAGGGCATTTGCCAAGTGTATGCAAATTAGTATAAAATGTATCTCGGGGTGTTTTTCCTCTGCACCCTCGCCTCTAGCTTTCACATTAGGGATAAATGTGCATTTAAGTCCAGATATCAAATATCAGAACAAGTGTGTTTTCATGTACTTTATAATGCTATTGTCTGAGCCATGATATAGAGATCTATAGAGGATTTGGATAAATATGTCCCCTGTATGCACTACAGGTTAAAGAGGGAATGGATTCATGGATCTTTCAAATGCGATAATGCTCTTTAGTAATATTTGTGGAAAACTCTGGCAGTTTTGTAATAGTCTACTTGTCATTTGTAAATAACTGTGTTTCTGTGTGAACTAGAACTCCATGTCAGTACAGTGATCTCACCACAAGAAGTTCCTTTATTTACTTTAGAGTTTGGTTGATCTGTTGTTTATCAACTGAGAAGAAGTCAATGCAAATGCTTCAGTGTTGACTAAAACTGCTACATACATCTGCTGCTGTTTCCTCATCTTACCTTGGGGGATACATATGCATTTCTGCTCTCAATGCCTTTTGGCCTCATTTCTCTGAGGGTTCATCGAGGCTGCTCGAGTAAACTGGCAGTGCCAGGAACATGCATGGAATGTCGGAGCTTTGCAGAATTCTCCAAATGTACTGAATTATACCTGACAGCCTGAAGCCTGTTGGAAAAGCACAATCGAGCATCTGGGCTGAATTTATTTTAGATTAGAGAGACCCGGACAACTTTTATAGGCTAACCTTCACTTGGAATTTAGCCATTAAATGTTTAAATGAAGGCTGTGTACACACTGTGGTGCACTTCATTCCCCCACCCACCCCACCCCCAAGACGTAACTGAGATTTTCATAACCTCTGTAGGACCCTCACGGTTTTTAGGACACATGCGTTTTAAGGCATTAAGGTTCCCATTATTTGAGAGAAAGTCCGCATTTTGTTTTAAGCCCGTAACAATGTGAAAGTTGTTCTCATTCATACCTGTTAGTATTAAAGAGGTGGATAAATGGTATTAGTGACAAGCTCACATTTCTCTGTGTCCTGGTTCTTTACTTTGTATACACCTAACCATTCATTGCTAGATTACTGTGTAAAAGACTTAGCTTTCACTGAGAGGCTTTGTTTATGAACTCACTTTGGTTGTCCACGGTTTTGCTAATTAACGGAAATAAACGTACTGGAATATCCAACTGCCAGGAAGCTGGCTTTATTGAAATGGAAAGTATTTAGAGTTAAAATGAGAGAAAACTGGAACTAATTAAAATGCCCTGCATTCTTTTCATACCTTTGGCAAAACCGAAGGTCTTCATTGTGTTTATTTTAAATCCCTCTTTTCAGTGATCCCAAGTAATCCTGTTTTACACTGTTTACACACTGGATGGCCACTTTCACAGACCTCATCTGTCTTTAAGCTCAACGTGAATGTATTCATTTGCGGAGAAATGGATCAGATAAAGCACTTTAATATAACACCATTAAGTAAAAACCTCCCAAGTATAGCTAGGTAAAAGTCTTGGTGAGTGAGACCAAGAAAAAGTGTCATCACAAGATTGTCAAATCGGATTTTTGTGTCCAGAAAGCAAATGATCTGTCAAGCATTTATTTACTAAATAAATAAATAAATAAAAGTATATATATAAAGTAAAAAAAAAATACATTTCAGCTTAATCATTTTCAACATAGCCTTGATCTTTTATTATGATAACTTTATTAGAAAATCCATGCTAATTAATAGGACTAGTAGGATACACCCCTGCTTTTAGTATAGATTTAATTCTTCATGCCCTGGATCTCAGAGGGTAAAGGAAACTAAGAGTCTGGTCCATAATTGCTGCAGATCCCAAAGGTGGTGCTATGCAAACATTCCCCACACCCTTCCACCACCACCAGCTTGAACAGATTGGCAGATTGATACAATATGGCCATTTTCGTCTGACCTCTCACATCAGTAATACATTTTTGTGTAGAGTGTTTTTTTTGTTTTTTTTGTGCTCACCACGGTTGTAAATTAACAAGGCATGTCTGCCTCTCATTGGATGATTTTTGTCTTTCTCACCATACTGTTCGATCTCTAGAGACTACTGTGAGTAAAAATCCCAGAATATTATGTTTCTGAAATGATCAAACCATCCTCTCAGGGCACAAACGCACACTCTGGTCAAAGTTGCTAGGACAGAGGAGTGATCATTTGTGTCACAATACAGTTTTTTTGTTCAGAATTTTAACATTTACAGACTCTCATGACAAGCAGCTGTTTTAATGTTAAACCTTTGTTCCTAATCGTTCTTTCTCTTGTTTTCTAATGAGAGGTGTTGAACAGTTTATCTAAATATTATCTTAAGTCATTGAACATAGCCCCCCCCCACACCACATATCATGTGTTGTCGAAATGTTTTATTTATGATGTTATTGTCACATCAGCCGCCCCTACATGACAGAGTAATGTAGTGTTTAGTCTCTACCGGACTGCTAAGCGCAGAGAAGAATGATGTTTGGATTAAACAAAAATACAAAAGTTCAAAGATAGTATTAGCACGCTGAAAGACACCACTCAGTGCTATCAGTGGAAGTATGTAAAGCATGTGGGAGTTGTTTCGTGTTATCGGAGAAAAAGTTTTGTTTTATCCCGTTGTTATTGTTTGAAGTCTTCCCACAGGCAGTGACAGTAGGCCTTTTTCCTTAATTTCTCAGTGCTTCATTTTCATAGTCGAGCAGGTTATTATGAATAAAGAAATCTTATAGGACCTCAGTGCATTAAAGAAATGATATCTGAATTCTAATTTAATCTACCTTTACATTATTTTATTTAAATTGGTTCAGACTCATTTTTCTAGATTTACCAAGAGGCATCTTAGACGCACTTATTTGGTGTGTGTGCGCGCGTCTTGACCTGCACACATGCGGTTAGTATTGTTAGCTTCAACCATTCTAAAGAATGTATGTCAAGGAAACAGGACATGACATGGTATTGTATTAGTGACTAGGATACATGTCCAAGACAAAAGCATTGTGGTGTGTGGATTCGAAGCTGTGGGATAAATTGTGAGCTGTGTGTGGGAGCGCTGCGGGACCCAGAGAAGCTGTCAACTCAGCACTGCACACAGGACAACAGTCAGCACAACACACACATTCCACAAATCCACATCTTTTCCCCCTCACCACAGCAAGCCCCAAAATGTACTTTCAGCAAGGTGGAGGACATGAACTAGGTATATACCTGTAGTCAGCTGTACAATGTCAGTGTTATCGTGGACATTTTTACATATGCGCTTGGAAATTTGTTCTCAGATTTATAGTTATAAATGTACTGAGGTGCGAATATGATACTGAGTATAGGTCTGATACATTTCCTGATCTAGTTCACTGATAAGGAAGACTAAAACTATACAAATCCATGCACAGGAACAGAACATGGCTTATCTTAACACACGCCACCATTAGATCTGCGAGAGGCTCCATTTCGAAGAGATCAGCACTCTCGATTCAGTATCAGGTTTTGCTGTCTTCTATACTGCTCGGCCACCTCTCTTTAAACTCTAGCAGCGTTTTAGCATTTTATGCTGAGAAAACTCTAGACTGCCATTCAATTAGTATTGTAGTCATCGTACTGGCTTTAACACTGTCATTGTGTTTGTGTACATTTTCCTTGTTGCACGTTCTGCTTAATTTTAATATCTGCCCGAGGTAATGATTGGAAAAATGGGTGTTCTTAATGTGGTGTAATCAAGTGTTATTTTCCATTGCAATTGAGCCTCTCTGCTGTCTGTGACAGTGCACAGTGTTTGTGTTTGACTGACTGAATCTAATGAAATTGTAAACACACTGCAAAAGCATGACACGGTCATTAAGTCAGATTGATATTTAAGTAATAGTCAAGTAATTATAAGTTTAACTGCCACATAGTATGAAAGACAGCGCCCAGATTGTGGGCAGCAACGAGAATCATGATAAATTAGATACTTTACTGTAATTTGCCTGCTATATTTAATAAAGCTGTGAATTCAACATAGAAATGAATTCTCCATGGGAACGTGTACAGCATCTCTGCTAGAGTAAAATGGCATTAACCTGTAGTACCATAACTGGAAATTAGTTTAATGTAAGACTGCACAGTCCTAGCCACTTGAGGGTAAAAACTGTCTAAGCTAAAAACCTCTTGTAAATTGATCCAAAAAAGCCTACTGTATGGAAGTATGGAACCTCAACAAATTGCACACTACAGTTCCTCATGCCATAACTTTTGTTTTCATATTTTGACTTTTTTTAGTGGCCAGTGTGAGAAACAGTGGAAATTCAATACCCTTGATTGCACCGTGCTTGTTAACCATGTGTTCTTTTGACTGCTCTTAACTCATCCGGGGTTCTAGCTCTATCACCTTAATGGTTTATCAAGCCATCAGAAAACATTCTCATGCTACTTTGGCCAAAACATAACCAACAGGCAAGGTTGGTTAAAAATGAACAGGTTCTTAAATAAGTAACTAATCTAAGAGAAGAAACTTTTCTTATTTCAAACACAACTCATGACATGAATTAAGTGCAGTGTTGAGCAGTGAGTAGTCAAGGAATCGAATCAGTTAGCTGGTATTAGCAGTTGAATAAATGTTCGACCCAGTAGCCTTGATCGATTTAGTTTAATTTTCTTAGTATACACAGTACGTATTGTGCATCAAGTTATTGAGTTTCCAACCTGCTTTCGATTCACAATGAAGTCGATCTGATTCACAAAGAGTCGATTCATTGATTCCAGGCTTTGAAACCTGTGAGTCAGTTTTTGGAGTCCCACACTGAAAATGATTCGCTTCGTGCACACACATCAGGGAAATGAATTCAGCATTAGTGTTTGGATCAGCGAAGCATCCAGTGGATATTTATTTTGAGTTTGTCTTTTAGAAATTGGACAAATCCGGGTTTTGGAAAAAAAAAAGTGTGGTGGAAAAAAAATGCACAGAATCCAGTCTAGTTCACATAATAGTAATAACATTCTTACATTATGAGAGATTATCTGTTAAATGTCATTGATGCATTACACATAATATGTTAATAAATTATTTGGAAAAAAAAATTCAATATTAAGTGATTATCAAAATAATCGAAAGGAGCATCCAGACAGTTTTGTGTCCATGTAAACTATTTTTTGTATGTGATATAGGGGGAAATGAAGATGTAATTTCAATGCGACTGGAGGATTTCATGCGTATATATGCATCAAGAATTCATATGTAATGAATATAATACCACTTCCTCACACTCTGCTGTGCTTTGTGCTGTTGGGTGATAACTGGACTGTTCTGGCTGTGCAGAGCTATTTTTCTATTGTTCTTTGTCATTTATTCTCTCGGTATGGTATGCTATGCCAGAGGGGGGGCATCCACTGGAGTGTCTGCTTTTGATTAGCTTTTGAGGTTATTTTAAATCTTTGCTTGTTCAGGCATTTCGCAGTGTTTTCCTTGTTTTATGTTCTCTAAATGAAAACTGGGTTTACAGAATCCTGTGCATTCTGAAATAATAAACACAACGAAGCGTACATCTTACCCAGGCCAGAAGTAAAACACTGGCCATTCTTAACAAGCACTCATTTTTGGTTTGATGCTTGTTATGATGTTCAGTAATCTCTTGGATGTTTTGAACCAGATCACTTTTTTGGGGGCTTTGACTTTTCGACTTCAAAAATCACTTCAGTCTCTCAGATGACTGGTACAGCAAAAAAAGTAAATAAATAAAAGTTTCTGAGTATCCATCAGCTAAGACATGTTTGGTGTCTGAAAGCGTCTTAGTTTGAGACTTATGTTGCTAACAACCTGGAGTATTTTGAGTATTTTAGTTTTGTTAAATTGTGTTTTTATATTTTAAATGTATCAGCACAGGGTGGTGGTGGTGTGGTTTACTACTACACTTGAGGACACATGCAATTTTAGGCTTAAAACTAAAGTTATACAGGAAAATCCACTCTCTGGTAATCCTATCTGTTGTCATGCTATCCACAGTAATAGAGCTTGGCATAATTCAGTCTTGTACATAAAGAGGTGTTCTGTGTTGAAAGGTATTTTCTAATCCCGTTGTTGGGGGTAAAAGCCAAATTCCATTCTTTCTTGTAATGCATTTCATAAAGAATTAAGCCTGCGAGCTTTAAGGTGACCTCATTAGTTTGGCATATGGTAAAGCACCTTTAGTATGCTGATGTAATTGTACCTTATGATGTTAAACAAATGGTATGCGGCCTACGTTCTTAATCTCTAAAACTGCCCAATGATGTCTGCAAACAAATCCCGAGTGAGCATTACAGCAACCTGAGAGTGCTCGGAGTGCTGTGCCATTATGAAGCCCGGCATTTGCACGGACTCAGTGTTCGTGTGTTGAAGGGTTAATGTTTAGTCTAACGATACAGCGCCTTGTCTTGACCTCAGATAGCATACCAGCACCCATTTTAGCTTATTACACATCATTTCAGGAATTCACTTCGACCAAATGCCTTCACCTTCCCCATGGACTTGTCCAAATCCACCTTTTATGAGAGAATAAGTAAAAAGCATATGATTAACCTGCGCTAACAGGCTCTGCTGGAGCCTGACCCCCGCTGCGCTTATTTAGTAAGCAGAACATGCCATTCTAGTTTAGTCATTCAGACCACAACTCTTAGAACAATAACTTATGACAGAGTCATCGCTCGGAGCATTAAAGGAGCCTTCTTTCATTTCAGAAAGTATATAATCTACAACACATTTTTACACGAGCGCTGCGGATAAGCTCGGATTGTTATTAGAGAGCTTGCTCAGTTGTAGGTCTTTTGGGTTTTTCCCTTCAGACCGGGACAAAGGGACAGGATGTTCAATGCTTAATAACAAATTATAAACCCTTATGTAAATCATTTCTGCACTGTCATTACTTTTATATGAAAAACTTTTGTGGATATGTTGCAAAAACTCAAATAGTGGTTAGCAATTTAAAGAATATTGTAAATAATAATGTTATGTAAAATGTATTCATTTATTGTTAATAAGTAAAATAAATGACCTGTTTAATAATACAAATAATTATAAAATAACACATTTTATAATGTTAAGGATGAAGTGGAATATTTAGCTTTTACTTGATAAAAATGAATATGAAGATATCCATAAAATCGTAATGTGATACAAATTATCATAATATTGATATTATATTGTCACATCACCCAGCCTTACTGTCAAAACATGGCTTTCAAATTTTAGATATTATTATGTGAAGGTAGGGTGCCAATATTTCTTTGTGGCATATGATTTACATTCATAGTGTGTGCGTTTGCCTTTTAAACCCTTCTCATTCTATTTACATATCTAAGTGTACTCTAGGTCCTTTTCATGGTCATGTTTAATTTTACAGAATCTTCTCCTTGCGTTTCAGGTCGAGGAAGGTAGCAAGGCCGCTGGCGTGAGGCTTCAAGTAGGAGACGAGCTCGTAAACATCAACGAGGTTCCCCTGAGCGGCTACAGACAGGAGGCCATCTGCTTAGTCAAGGGCTCCCACAAGACTCTTTCTCTGGTGGTGAAAAGGTAATCTAGGCGTACACACACACACACACACACACACACACACGCATGCATGCAAAGCCTCACACACCTGTTCCCCATGCGCCGACAGCTCCCATCTCCATGGCTACATTTTAAATGCTGCCATAGCAATGAATTGTGGTGGTGCAGGCGGTGATGCGATATGCACACTACCTCTTTGTGCTGCGCTCTGTGTGCTCAGTGTGTGTTTGTCATGTTCTGTGTGTGCATTATTGGAGCATGAGGCAGTATCTGTGCCACATAGCACACAGTTGTTAATCTTTCCTTCACAGCTAAAATTACATCACATTTGCATTAGAGCAGTGATCTTGTGTTCACTGCCAAGAGCTGATTTTATTATCCATTTGTTAGAAATTTCTAGTTAGCTGATGCTTACTATATTAAAATCACACTAATTAAGTAAGGAATAAAACTCGATGAGGCATGCTTGTATAGGAAAGTAATAAATGAAAGGGTGGTGAGATGCTGTTATTATGCCGAACCTCTGTGTTTTTTACTCTGGCAAATTATTGAGTTGAGTAGTTAGGAACAAGGCCTCATGCTTTTTATAAGAAGAACTGAGGACACACATGCATTACAGCACAGTGGAATTCTTTTCTTCGCATATCCCAGTTAAGGATGTTAGGGTCACAGTGCAGGGGCAGCTACAATACAGCAGCCCTGGATCAACAACCCAGAGCCTTAACCACTTGAGCTACGACCACCCCTATCATTTACAGTTGCATTTGAAATCTTTACTGTAGCACAAAATGTACTGACTGCTAATTTGTCACTGACTGTTTATTTGTTAAATGACATGCTTTTAATCAGTTTGTTATTAGTCTTGTATGGTCGAGCGTCCACTGTAAAAGTTCCTGTTACTATAGAAAGAGAAATTGTATTAAGGTATACCTGAATGAATTTACATTTTGACCAATCTGACCAGTTTTTAGAATTCAGTAGCACTGTGGTGTAATATTACTAAAGAAATCTTTGAAATTAAAGATTTCAATATCCTGCTTTCACATTATTTGCTTTTGCTTTTAAGCTGTTGTAACTCCATAGGCCTGTGTTTCATTCATAAATAGTTGTGGGCTTACATTAATGGATAATCTTGTTTTTTAAAATTTAAAGCTCCTTTGGGATTGGACTTGGACTATTGGACTTGGACTATTGGACTCTGCATTATTATTGACAGTGCTTTATCGTGCTGTGTAAATAGGGTGCAAACATTAAGGTTCTGACTGAGAAGTCTCTGACTGATTCATTACCAGCCTTACTGCTTAGTTCTCACTTAATGTTACAGTTGTGCGAAAAGGACAAATTTGACACATCAGTATGTGCATGCATAGAAAAGTCACACAAAAATAATAGATTCTGATCTGACCGTTTTTAATAGGGTCTAAGCACCAGTGAAAATGTTTCTGTTCTGCTTTTTTATTTTTATTATTTGATACAAATATTTTATTACAAATGATATAACTGAAAAGTCGAATTTTTTGAAATGATTACACGAATATCCGAGTTTCTTAGTATTTAAAGACTGTGCACTCGAGGTGGACTTCACACATCTGTGCAAAATCAATTGTAAGTTCAATAGAAAAGATTAGACATGAGGAAAATCTGACCTTTTGCACAAAGCAGTTGATATGGTCAGCTCTACAAATTTGCTTACATTTAAATAGGGACCGAGAAATAATATAGAATCTTGAATATTCAAGAGTGACTTTGTTTTTAATATTTCAGAAAGTAAATAAGATCCTGCATTTTCAGTGTGGTCTCAGACTATTGGATCTCACGGTATTTGCACGAGATATGTATCCAGCACATTAGTCTTCAAATATAATGAACTCAAGGTTTAGATTTATGCCCATCAATTTACTGTAACATTTAATTTTCATTCTCAGCTTAAGACACAGGTGTATTTGCAGTGTGTGTTAGCTAACCCTAGAGCTTTGTAAATTTCCTGCTTACAGACGCCTGAACCTGATGGGTACCTGCTGAGGTAAATCAGGCATCGTTCATCTCTGCCTGTCTGCAGAGCTCAGCACTAGCTTTAATCTAACACACCCAGTTCAGTTAAACAAACCCTTCATTTGGCGTGTTAAATGGAATAGAAGTTATATGGCACTGGCCAACCTTTTACTGAGAACTAGTTTTCCACCTCAGTAATTAACTTGTCCACGAATTACATGTGATTTTATATTTGTGTAAGCAAGCCATTCTACCAGTTAGCTAATCAAATTTGCGATAAACACATTCTTCACTGACATAGCAAAGTATATGACTACATAAACTATTTTAGAAGTTGTTCTACTCCATTTCTGCGCTAATAAATCAGTGCCATGTTTCGCATTGAGTCATGGAGAACACTTTGTCTCAAACTAGCCTGTTTTTCATGCTTCTCTGCTAGCACATTTTTCTCATTATGTGCTGAAATGAATATGCCAGGGTAAAACACACAGGCAGAGTGCTGGTGGCTAGTAATGACCGTACTACTTGTTCGTAGTGTTAAATTCGTAAATTCTGAAATCTGATTGGTCAAAAGGTTAATTCATGTTCTGTACCAGCAGCTCAGAGAACAGTGCCAGCTGTCATTCAGATTGTTTTATATCCATGCGGATTGTTCTGACTATGATGATTCAATCACAGGGACTTCTATGGAAAATACACCGTATATAATCTGGCTAATAATATACATATATTTTTTTTAATTTGTTCATTTTAACCTTTCTCTGTTCCTCTATTTCAGTGTTTTTTTTTTTTTTGTGATTGTTGTATCCAAAAATGCTTGATTTACTTATTTATTTATTTTTAATATGATGCAACTTTCAGAGTTTTTTTGTGCTTTTTTTTTGTCTAGCAGTGAACATATTTAATTATTTTATATGATAGCATGCTCCTCCAAATATCAGAGAGAGTGCTTGATTTCGGGTTTATTTCTGTGACACAAAATCATGAAATCCTGAAGGAACTAACACAGAGCTAAGGACTTAAAGTAAGTTGTCCTAGCCACATAAAGTGCACTGTGTGCACCTAGTGCAAGACAAAAGACAGAGCAAACATACCATACAAAACACTACAGGACAGATTCACAAAATAGCACTGACCACTATACATTCTGTATATTATACAGTACATTGTGCAGGAGGATTGTAAACAAAGAGGGTTCCTGTAAACATATACACTTCTGTATAGCAGTTTCATAATGCACTGTGTTGAGTGACTGTGCACATGCTGTATTGTACATTCTTCTTATGTTATAGCACATGGGTGCTATAACATAAGAAATAAATTGTGGGCATTTTACAGAATTTAATGTATCTCTAAACAGAAAAATAGTCATTGATGTCATTCATTAATAAAAAAAAAAACTTATTAGAGAAATAAAGCACTCTGTGATGTGCAGTTGGTCAGTAACAGTTAATGCTACATGTTGAGCCACTCACCCTATCACTGATTATTTTCCTGTCACAGCACACCCTCAAGCAAAGTGTATATTGTGGAGGAACAAGGAAGTAGGAAAAGGATTAGACGAGTTCCTTTCAACTTATTTCTGAAAAAACAAACAAAAAAAACTAAAAGGTGGAAGGAAGATCCTTGTTCTGTTATGAGTTCTGGCTTTTATTGTCATGTGACCACTAAACATAAACGTTTCTCAGATACTGTGCAATTGCCTCATTTTCAGTCAGTATGTGTGCCGTTAATGCCTGGAAAGTCCAGTTTGGCCAGATTCATGGAGTTTTCAGAAGCACTACAGGTTTATAGCAGGGAAGACTAAATACTGAAAGTGTGCTGCTGTGTTTGAAGAGCAAAGGTAAAAATGAGCGGACTAATTATTTTTAAAAAAAATGAGTGTTAAGATTTAATGTGTTTGCCTAGTCCTGTGTTTCAGTTGCCCAGAAAACATGTGAGCTTCAAACTGGAAAGGGTGTGTTTCATGCAAATAAGGTGAATCTGTACATTTTAATGGAGTACCTGTGTGTGTTAAGCTGTTGAGAAACTGGCACAGGTAAAGGTTATCTAGACCTCTGACTGTCTAATCCCTAATCCTTTATTCTGCTGGTATTTTGAATGTATATCTGTGCAGTGTCCACAGAGACTGGCTTATCTCTGACTAATGAGGAAATGGGGATGTGAGAGGGCTGTCAGAACTTGCTCACATCTGAGGGCGTTGTCTGTGTTTTGCATACGCTGACCTCATTTGAAACTGTGAAGTCATACAGAAAGGAACGAATTGCCAGGCTTGCTCACGTCAGCGCTCGGAGGTGCGACCTGTAGGTGAAAAGCCGTTTATTTAGCGAAAGCCTTCCTTTTTCTTGGATGAAGTAGTCTGACAAATCGATCTTAAACTGTTACTCAGGTTCTAGCATGAGTAATAGTTTTGTGTGGGATCCACTTTTCACATTACACACCTGTGCAAAGTTAAAAATACTGCACTGGGATTAAAATGGGATTTGGAGGCAGTTCATTTTGCATTATTTCTCATACCCTGTCTTAGATTCTGTCTGGTTTGCAGCTTTGAAGACGTGTGTGAAGGATTACAGGCCATTACTTTAAATGGAAAAGACTACAATGCTGCTTCTGTATTCTATTTTCTACAAAATGTACGCCGACCAAAAGAAGAACCCAAAACAGTTCGAAAAGTAACTGACGCCTGATAGCCACCACTTGGCGACGTTTCTGTTAGCACAACACAAAAGATGTCTCCATTCCAGTCGAGTGAGTGCAACACACACTGACCCACTGAAACAAAAGCGGCCTGCGGATTGCTCCATTGTTGCTCCGGGCAACCGTAGTGCCCAGTAGACTTTGTTTGTCTGGTCATCTGAGGCGCTCATGAGCTTGTGAAGACCCTGTTAGCTGGTAGGCGGCCATGAGTGTTACCTCACATGACAGTATGGTGCCCAGCTACTGTTCTTAGCAGCACTCACTACAGATCCTGGCAGCTTGATCGTAAACTAGGGTTGTTCCATCATCATCCCTTTATTTACACAGTGGGACAGATCATTTTTACTGCCAAGTCACATGGCGAAAATGAAGTGTTATCAGATCTTGATGCTTTAACAGGTGCAGTCAAAAATGACTAAACAATTTAATCTATTTGATTTTTGTACCTGTCTCTTAGTGTTATGGACACCAACATGATAGTATGTCTATAAAAATAGTTTAAGATTTTCTCATTTTAATTTTATAAATTAGTTCCAAGAAAATAAATAAATTTTTTCAAAAACTCAACCTTTGCAAGTGTTCATCCAGTTAATTTTTCATCTACATCTCCCATTTGCTGTTATAAAAACCTCCACTCTTTGGAGAAGGCTTTCCATCTAGCTCCATTTTGGAGTGTGGCTGTGGGGATTTGTGCTCATTTAGCCACAAGAACATTAGTGAGGTCAGGCACGAGTGTCAGGTGATGAGGCCTGGGGTGCAGTCAACATTCATCCAAAATTCAGCTTGGAACTGTTCAGTAGGCTTGAGGTCAGGGCTCTGTGGAGAACACTGAAGTTCTTCTGCTCCAACTTTGGTAAAGGTTCTTCATGGACCTCGCTTTGTTCACAGGGGCATAGTCATGCTGGAACATTTTGGGCTTGGGTTATTAGTCAGAGTAAAGCAGAAATCTTAATCTGTGCTTCCAACTTTGGGGAAGAACCACAGCATGTGTCCTCCTGTATAGTGGCCCCAGACATGAATGGTGGGCTTTTGGCTGTACATCCTTCCACTCTCAATACCCTCCTTTAGCTATCTCCATCACCGCCACTGATTCTAGTACACACAACAAAAACACACAGCATCTTGACCTTGGCATTTGGCAGACACTATTAAGCAGAGCGACTTACAATTTCTCATTTTATACAACTGCGCAATTGAGGGTTAATGGCCTTGCTCAGTGGCAGCTTGGTGGACCTGGGATTCAAATGGACAACTTTCCGATCAGTAGTCCAACGCCTTGACCACTAAGCTACCACATCCCACATCAACATCTGATAAAATTTCATTATCCCATTTAAAGTTGAGAAGTTTGTTTGACCGCAGTGGTAAGGGAAAAAAATACTCTAAAGTCTTCGCATTTCCTCATTTTAGGTAGCACACTAACCTGCTGTCAGATTTGTGTAGACCCGACAGTGCTGTGATGTATCTTGAACGCTACTGGCTAATCAGGCAAGCACCGTCAATGGGGATTACAACAACATATGGAATCAAATCACACCTCTCAAGCTGTTTCCTGGGGACTCACAAGACTGCAAATGATGTCCAAGTTATTCTTTAAAGTGTACAATAGCAAAATCTTTAAATGCTTTTTAAGAAAACAGTGCTTTTATGTTTAAACTGTCTTGTAGCACACTGGTTAAAAACAGGTTCCTCGGTCAGTACTTTACTGCATGCCTGGCTTTATAATGTGAGGGGGTTATTACTGCCATCTGGTGGCTATGAGAGATTATGTCCACTTAAATGCAACTACAAGACCAGGCTGTAGATTTAGAATACAGTGTTTAATATTTAATACTAGTGTACAGCACAATACATACAAGTAACGAAAGGAGGAGTTTAATGGTGTAACAGCTTTTACTTGGTACATAGGTAAACATCACAGTTTAAGCACCAGTACATATAATGTTACTTATGATGTACCTGGATAAGCTGGTTATTATTTTTCTGTGACAAGATCTGAAAGAGTAGTGTTTGATTTTCACTTTGTTGGTAGACTTGCTTTTGGTGATCAGATAAAAGAAGCAGGCCAGAATGTGTTGGCATCATCCAGGTCACCTCCGGAGGTCGGCTGGCTGGTAGTCTGATTGGATTTCAGGCAGGTGTAAATCTGCACTGTGTACTTGCATTAGACATTAGAGATAAAGCTCCTGCCCCACAGGATACAACATTTTATTCTAAAACCCACAGTACAGATATACCAGGTATACACAAGTCACAGTGAGATGCAGATATTATTCCAAAGCATTGTTGAATTTTCATATCAGGTTAGTCAGGTGTCTCTTCATTTCCTTCATTTAACTCAGTCATTCAGATGCATTAGACATACTCTGTCTAATTAATTATTCTAAACGGATCTAAAAGATATTTTGTTATTTAAACAAACATGTAATCGTTGATGTGCTGAAGTTTTCTTTAAGGAGATGCACTTTAGGAGATTAGCATTTATGGAAGGAGTCTCTGGTATCAACAAGAGTAAGTTTTGCCATCATATGCAAGTCTTTAGGACTGAGGACTAACGAGAACTGAATTTATCCTGCAGATATTCCACAGCATAAACTAGAAGTGTAAACAGTTAAAGGAATGTATGCTGTTCATTAATTAGTTAGTTTAATTAGTTTTGTTGACAAGCTGCTGTGGTATAAGAGCAGTAATACAAATAGCAATGTGTATTATTGTATAAGAGCAATTATGCAGTTGCTGTTAATGGGAAAACTCTAAGGTGGTAATGAGCCACTGCTTCGTGTGGGGCTGCACCACACAACATCATTGCAGCACACAGTCATGCTTTATTCCTTTATTAAATGTTCCTGGATATTATTATAGCCAGTAACAGAGCTTATTTGTCCGTCACCTATACAGCAATAGTTTTGTCCAGGTTTTGCACTCTTCATGACCAGCACAACCATTATGACATGATCCTGTCTATACCTAAGCCTTATAAAATTATACATTAATACTAGTGATGCCTGTGTAGAGTTTAGAAAAGTTCTTATGTGCCCAACCAAAGCAGGAGCTGTGTTCGTGTCTGTTCACTGATATGAGGATGTCTCAGGCACTCTCTTTCCTTTAAAACTTTAGTCCATATTCCTGGGGAGTGCTATTGTAATACTATTTAGTGCTAATGAGGAGAAAATGCTAAAGGCCTCCTTCATATGAGCTAAGGTGTTTTCCATCGACAAGGTGAGGTAGAGGCTTTTTTATTAGTATTGAAGGAAAAAAAAAGTTTTCACAAGAATCAAGCAGGGATAATTACCACTAGTCTAATTTAATGGGGATAATTACACCTGACTCAGGCATGGAAGTTATGAGTAATTAATGTTTGGGAACATTTACCTGAACATTTAGTGAAGCCATAACTAGTAGCAGGTATAGTCGGAGAGAGAGTCACTTTGTGTTGAAGTTTGTCTTGCTTATTCTAAGTGTCTAATGACTGATGAGTGAGTATGAACCCAATTCACCTTCCAATAGTGCTGTGATACTGAGATCCATCCAGGCTTTTGTTCTCTTCCCATGACAGCTGTTGTGTGAACAGAACACAGGGAAGATGTGATGAAGGATTTGTCTGCCTGTATTTGGCTCGGTCAGTACATTTCAAAGGCTTAAGGACCCTTCTCTGACATTTCACATACATAGCTGCATGATAAGCCTACTTCTTATGTTAGGCCAAAAAAATTCATAAGGGTGTCAGAGCTGCAAAATAAGGTCATGCTAAAAGAAATGTTTGACATGTAAAGGTATTTTTTGTCGGCCAGGTGAGTTCAGTAAGGGCACATTTTCATTGAATATTTCATATTCTTCATATTTAAAAAAAAAAAAAAAAAAAAAAAAAAAAAACTCTGAAGCACAGTGCCAAGCAGACATACTTTTAATGTATAAATTAAGGCATTGTAGACCTCTTCAGGTCTCTAAAGCATTGTTGGATTGTTCATGAAACAAGGATGAGAGTATGTGAGTGGTGATGTCGAAAGCTATGTCATGTATAACGTTATTAACAGAAGACCTCCAGTTTTCTGCTCAGACGGAACCAGCCAAGTGTGCAGCCATGAACTCAACGTTTGGTATGAAATGCAGCTCAAGAATGTGTTGGTCATTATGGCCAGCATACGCTTGGCCTCTCTCTTATATCAGAGGTCTGCTTCAGGTGGTTGCTGAAAAAAGCCTTTGTGTCAGCCATGGAAGAAAGAAAAAAAACCTAGGCAAATGGCTGAATCCTGTATAGCTCAGACTTCTGATCATTTTTTTAGGCTTGGTATCCAGTGTTACCATTAATGACTTTTTACTGTTTCTACCTGCTTTTTAGGCAGACGCAATTAAACCTGCACCCACAGTCCTTATGAGATTCAATTGTTTCATTGGGAACAGCAGTAGCGTTTGTTCTTTCTTCCTTAGCCATTTTATCCCTACTTCTTACCAGTTTCTCAAGCAAATGTTTTTAGATCTTGTTTCAAACCATGATGTATCATTCTGCTTTGCATTTTCAAAGCCACACAATAGTTCATGATATTTATACTACAGCACTGTTGAATTATTATTTCAACTGTATAGGGTATTGATTATTTTTCTTAATCAGCTTTCAGTCTCCATGGTGTGTACTGTAGGTTTTTTATTTAACAAGAAAAAAGTTTAATATTTATGATTTGGCGAACATTTGTTCTTTACGGAAATTAACATTTCTGAATGGAGTGTTCGGTTCAAGCAAGATTTCTGTCATAGGGAAACCTTGGCGCTTTCCAGGTTCTTTCTAAAAAATATCTTTTTATTAACCTCAAATATGAGAGACTGGTGAGGGAATGAAGTGATAACGTGGGTGATGACAGGAAACAATGTTCCACAACATTAAATATAGCTATAATCCAATAAGAGAAATATAAGTTGGGGAAATTGTTGCCATATACGAGGAATGAGACTCTTTAAGATAGGCTGTTGTATGAGAATGATCAACTTTATTCTCATAACAACTTAAATCAACTTCTTGTAACAGCAATAGCATATATAATAGCCCCAGTCTGGAATGCAGATCAGTGCAAAATTAATTAATTATAAGATTTTTTTTTTTTTTTTTTTTTTAAACCTGTCCATCAACTGCATGCTTTAATATTCTGTAATCTCCTTGGCTGTCAGTGGACCGCTTGTGTAGACAGGAGGACAGGCTTTTAATCAAGCCCCAAACTGTGTAGGTCAAGCCCTAATCACAGTCTACCTTACGCCCTCCACTTCGTCTTCACGTGCTCTTACAGGTCCTGTACAGTGTGCATTAGTGTAAAAGCGCAGCTCTGTAGGTTTGTTTGAGGTTCTAACCTGCTGTTAATACCAGATGGCCCATGTCAGAGCCTGAGACATTCAGTCTGACGCAGCAAAGTCACTTGATCCATCTGGAGGGGTTGAGGTCAGGGGGCATGTTTGGTGAAGTCTGCTGCCGCCAGAAAGAGGCACCCCACGCAAGAATGAAGAGGGCAACTCTGGTGTCAAGTAGCCCAAGGAAAACTTTTGCTTTTAGAAACTTTATACGTTTCTGAACATTATAAGGTACCCCCTTTTACCATGGGTTTAATCTTCAGTCTGTTAGTATTCAAATGTTCTCCCAGCTGTTCTACACTGTTTGTTTAAGAAACAAGTGCACCCTACAAAAATCACCATGTTGCCATGGTAATGGAAGACACGTAGAGTTGCAGCTCAAATGGATGATCCGACAGCGTTCAGCCCTCTCAACTGCTCATTAACATACCATCCCTGAACCAATGGGGAGGTGGAGGCTGCTCGATTACTTAAAGGGGGACTGCCTATTACAATTGCCCCCTCCCCAAATCCTTCCAGGAGTGAAAACCACCACAGTTCGAGTGGAGATCTAACCTGGCTGAAATGTAGAAACAGACTTCAAAACGTCTAGTTTAGGTTCCAGGTGTGTAAACAGGCTTTATGACCAGTTTCCTTTTCTTTCTTTCTATTTTTTTTAATGGAAACAGTAGATGTTTGAAAAGGCTCCTTCTCTCACTAGGGACTGGTCAACCATTGTCCTTCCCGGTCTTTGATGTGATTGTGGAATGCAGTGCCTGAGGAGTCAAATGGAGCAAACCCGGAATCAGATTTGCTTTTCTGGGAAGCTTGATTAGGATTTTTTTTTTGTTTTCCTTCTTGCCTTGAGGGGTCTGCTTGGTGAGTTTCGAGACTTTGTTAGCTTCTCTTGTTTGCTCCAGCATCCGTTTGTCTCATACCTGCCATGCCTTTTTATCTAACCGTCTTTGTGGCTTAACCTTTTATGAAACAGTGCAACTTCTCTTTCCTCACATGTTAAGGAGTGGGGGAGTGGCTGTTTCAATGTGCAACCTGTTGCATGTGCCATCTTGAGCTGGTTTTCATAGCCTTGACTTACAAAGCAAAATATTTGATCATCTTTGCTGATTAGCTGAAAGGTCTCTTTAATCCCCCTGCATTTTATAATTATTAGTTATTTATTTTTTATTTTCTACGTTTAGATTTTTTTGCCCCCCAGACTGCCACAATGTGCTCTGAATGCTTTCGTACCAAAGAGTCGGGATTGGTTGTTGCCTTTTCATTAATTTGTTTGTTTTTGAATGTGTCGCTGAAAAAAAAAAAACTAATTCAAAGGGACTTTCCTTTGCTAGCCCCCCTTCCTGGCCTCCATTCTCCATTCTGGGCTCTGCTGATCCAGTCCACTGGCATATCTGCGCTGGACCAGCTGTAGCCCTGACAATGGCAGCCACATTAGCATCTGAATGGCTAGCGCCATGTGTGGCTAGCATGCAGGCACTTGAAGCATTGCAGTGTGAAACAGAACAGCAGGGGAAGCTGTTCCTTTTGGACATTTGGATCTCTCTTTCCTTAATTTGTCGTGTATTAATCTGTTCTGGAATCTTTGCTACATGAAACATGACCATCTCGATCAAGTAGCCGGGGAAGTTTGGTTTTATTTTAACATACCTGAAAGAAAGTCTGAAATCTAATATCCGACTGATGAGATATGAGGCAAGCTCACTGAGCAAGTGTAAGTGGAATTTTTAGCTTTAAACAATGGGCTAAATTATAAAGGAATTTTCATTCGAACTGGCTCAGTCACTCAAAGCAAAGAGTGGCCTTGTCCTCTGTAAATTTATCATTTAAACAAATTCCTCAAGAAGTCAGTTTAACGTTCAAGTTAAATGGTTAGGTTCTAGTGTTACCATTGATTCGTATTTCTTGTTACACTGTTCAAGGAGTTCTTGAAAGTTTGCCTTGAGACTAAAAAAAAAACCTACAGTAAGTAGAAATTTGACATTGCATACCGTAAATGTTGCATCTAGCTTTTTATACCGATTTTTATGTCCATTGTATGTAAAGTGTATATTTTTAGAACGCTTCAGGTTGTCTAAGATGTGTTAATGGAGTAGCTGCGCTGCTCTTGGTGAAATAAGCCAATAATATGCACATACATTTACGTGCTACAAAAACAATTATGCACGGAACGGACAGATTTTCGGGGTTTTTTCAAGGATTTTTGTGAGAACTTGAGTAAATTTTGCAATACAAATACATAGTTTTTCTGATAAATATTGGGTATGTTGTTTAAAGGATTTATTAAAAATGCAGACTAGGGTAGTTATATAACTTTTTGGTACTGCTTGACTGTGCAGGTCAGTGTCAACATGCTGGTAACAATTCATCTAATTGGTAGAAGCATAATTACAAATTATGCATTATGGGCACGGTTGCATCGCAAACAAAAAACTTGTACTCTGCAGTGTGGTCTATTCGATGTATAGATTGGTTTGTTTTTATATCTTACACTGCATTTGCAATGTTTTATATAATCTGTACTGCAGACTGTAATTGATCAGAAGGTATTGATTAATTTTCTCTAACGCTAATTCTAGCTGTAAGCTTTATGTTTACATGCACATTTGAATGTGTTATACTTTCTGTAGTAACCGTGTAATTTATGTGCTTTACATTTTCTTTATAGCATGAGAAGCTAATTTTCTTTGCCATATTCAGAAAAATGAGGCTGGTGAGGGAACATCTTTTTATAGTCAGTTTAAGTGATGAAAGAAACTCGGTTGATTCACAAACGCTCTAAGACAAGATTTAACAATAAATGGATAAAATGTACATGTCAGTCCTTAAGTAATTATTTAGTGCTTTACATGAACAAGGTAATTACTGTTGACCTAAACCTAAAATACAACATTTACTCATGGCATGTGTAATTGTTGCTGCTTCATATGAATGTCTGAGTAGGTCATAGGAGCTTAGTTGGTTTCATTTGAACTTATTGACCAAGCTTAAATCCTTTAAGTTAAATTAAGTCCTTAAAGATTTTTATATTTTGGCAAAACACAGTTGCTTATTTTTCTTCAGATAGGTTTGTAGCAGTCGTATATTCCTCCTGTTTTGATGAAGCTGAAAGATAAACAGGTATTAGCTATAAAATTGTCAGCAAGTATTTGTTTTATTACATAAAATCTTTAGAATTTACACCAATCAGGTATAACATTATGAGCAGTGGTAACAGTGGACCTGTTAGTGGGTGGGATATATTAGGCAACACGTGAACATTTTGTCCTCAAAGTTGATGTGTTAGAAGCAGGAAAAATGGACAAGCGTAAGGATTTGAGCGAGTTTGACAAGGGCCAAATTGTGATGGCTAGACGACCGGATCAGAGCATCTCCAAAACTGCAGCTCTTATGGGGTGTTCCCGGTCTGCAGTGGTCAGTATCTATTAAAAGTGGTCCAAGGAAGGAACAGTGGTGACCCAGCGACAGGGTCATGGATGTCCAAGGCTCATTTACACACATGGGGAATGAAGGCTGACCCATGTGATCGGATCCAATAGACGAGCTACTGTTGCTCAGATTGCTGCAGAAGTTAATGCTGGTTCGGATAGAAAGGTGTCAGAATACACAATGCATTATGGGTCAGGGCTGTTTTGGCAGCAAAAGGGAGACCAACACAATATTAGGCAGGTGGTCATAATGTTATGTCTGATCAGTGTATATAGTGACGTATCGTGCATTTTTTTTTTTTCGCCACAAGAGGTCTCCAGTCTCCTGTATTTCCTGCCAGGTTTTCATTAGAGAATTCATAGAGCACAAGATTAGCATCAAAGCCAAGGCACTAGAGTGGCTGATCTGGTGCTAGGAAAGGTTTTAGCCACTGAACCCCCGTCCGTGCTTGGACATGTTGGATTCCCTCTGGGACTATATGGCTGAAGTCGGAAGTCATTGCTCCTTTTCTACTTGCTTATGCATATTTTTTAGAATAGCACAGTAATATATTTTTTAAAATTCCATTATGGTTGGAAATACAACATTTTAACATATATCATTTTGAATGTACTCTATTTTTCTGTTAATTGTCCATAGCACTAGTTTGTACTGCTATCCTTTTATTGTATGAGCCAGTTTGTTTTGCTTAAAAGAACAGCACTAGAGTTCCTGTCCATCAATCTCCACTGAGGTCAGAGATTCAGTCTGTGTGTCCCCCTCCCTCTAACCCCCTTCAGGAGGATGAAAATGGTGGATATTGTAGCACAGAAAATGCCGTCAGAGAGTGACGTTCATGTGGCCCGGAGCTTTCTAACGAAGATTTTGCGAAGTTCAATGAGGTATAGTATTAATGTAACCACCAGCCAGTCCCACCCTTTTCCTGTGCCATCCCATTCATACCAGATCTGCTCCATGACTTCATTCCTTCCCGTGTTGTCTGTCATCCTTTCTCCGAAAATGCTAATTGTAACAATTCTTAAGGTTTGCAGTCGCTTTCTCTGTTACTCTGTGTGGTAGTTTGTAGTCTTTCCTGGGTGTTTCCAGTAGAAGGTAATTTATGTGTTTAATGTCATGAATAAAAGTGTTTTAATTATGTGGTTGTTTAAGATTAGTTTATTTGACGATGAGATTGATCACACTAATGTAATGTATGCCTGTTGACTTTTCCCCTGCATGCTTTGCAGGAAGAATCGTTTCAAAGGGTATGTTTTAATGCAGTTAATGTTTTTGTTTTTATTTTAATTTTAATGCAATTAATTTTTGTATATTTTTTTTTATTAAAGATTGTGGGTGAGGTATGTGTCAGTGCATGGTTTGTGCATAAGAAAACTTTGTTATTTTTGACCATTCAGTTTTTTTGTCATACATTTAGCAACATATGCATGCAGATAGGTAGCGGTTTTGTATTTTTTTTTGCCCCCCTCAACATCATATGCCAACACTAATGATCATGAAGGTAGGTTTTATTGTGACTTTGTTGAAACCTGTAGTTGTAGTTGCATGTTGATGCTTTGCATTGTAAAACATTTTCTTTACTGATCTTTCTCTCTCTCTCTCTCTCTCTCTCTCTCTCTCTCCTTTCAGGAAAAATGAACCCATGAGCAGGCCTCACTCTTGGCATTCCACCAAATTCAATGAGAACCAATCAGACACTGCCAAAACACAGTCCACACCCTCGCCAGTCTGGCAAACAAGATATGATGCAAGGTAAAGAACACTGTTTAAACATATCATTATGCCACTCTTAAATCAAGTAGTTTTCTTCCACTGTTATTTCATGCAATCCTTTAGTCTCAGTCTAGAGCCTAAAATGTATCCTTATTTCCTTAGCTCATTCTCCTCTGACCTCCCTACTGGTTGGGACCAGCCTAATTTGCGCAGAGTATCAGACCAGTTCAGCTCCTTGGGCAGTATGGATAGTTTAGAACACGGCTCTTACCCCTATCCACCTGGACGCCTGTCTCCAAGCAAATCAAACGGCAACAGTGTTGAACATTTAGTGGGTGGAAAAAGAGATTCTGCCTATAGCTCATTTTCAACCAGCTCAGGGACACCTGACTATACGCTGTCCAGAAGCAACGCAGCTTCTACAGAGAACATGTTGTATAAAGTTAACCAGTGGGACTCAGGAAGTCGGCCTAGCAATGGCAGACACAGTCAAAGCCTAAGTGAAGGGGTCCGACAGGATGATAGAATTGGTTACCTGCAGCCACCTTCAGTAAGCAGTGGTCGAGAAAGCCCAAGAACAGAGGAGCAACCAGGCTACCGGCATTCTGCTTCAGGCAGGTCCAGCATCGCACCTGTTTGGCATGTCCCTGATATGAAGAAGACCATGGCCCCATCACCTCCACCACCTGCCCCACCAACACGCAGTGATAGTTTTGCTGTGACCAAGATTCATGAAAAGGGTATGGTGTCCAGCCACCCAGAGAATCATGGAATTCATGCCCAGTCAAAGATTCAGGGCAAAGGATTAAAGATCGCAACAGAGGTGTCTGAAAGTAATCAAAGGATTTACCATGCAACTGAGTCAGGCCTTGAAACATGTCAAAACTACAACCCGCAGCCTAAGAGTGGCATGATTAATTCATATGTTGCAGGTGATGGCTATAGTCAACAAACACCTCTTCCAAACTCAAACAAGAAATACTCACCATCCAGCACTGATCCGTCCTACACTCAGTTTGCCTACCATAAACGTCAGTATAGTGATGAGAGCAATTTTCATGTGCCCCCCAGGACCCCATCTACAGGCAAGTCTCAAAGTTGCTATAGCAGCATGCAGGAGTTACCCACCAACAGCCATGCTCCACTCTATAGCCAGAACCAGATCAGAAGGCATGTTGGATCACTGTCCAGCACTGCTATTGACCAAAACCCTGACAGTCAAACCTCCAACAGGTATTACTGTGTCACATCTCGACAACCCTCTCAGGGAGGGTCCCAGGCCTCTTTCTTGCGGGTGGAGGACAGGAATGCTAATTCTGTGATGGAAATCACACAAAGTGGAGGTGATAGAACTTCTGTAAGCTCTCAAGGACAACTCAAGGACAGGTACACCACATCTCAGGTACAGCACCCAAATAACAAAGACAGCAATGGATATTACAGACAGGTTGACAGTCAGCATCGGGTGTACACTGCAGTTAATAAGTCTGCTTTTGATGATGCAGCAACAAAAGGTTTGGAGGTCAGAGGACCCCAGAAGCAAAGCACTGTGACCAATTCAGACAGCCATTTTATCAAGCAGGGAAAGATCTCTGAATCTTACAGATCTGGAGAATCCTCCAAAGAACATTTTCCATCTAAAAGTGAGATCACTCTGTGCCCCCAGAAAACCCCTTTGCTGCACTCTCTTTCACAGGACAGCAGTAAAATCATTGATGTAAAAATTGAAATGGGTAGTGGTGATGGACAACAGGAGTTCGTTGATCCAGAGAATGGCAGGCAGGTTCGACGTAGTGACCGTTTTGCCACCACATTGCGAAATGAGATCCAGATGAGGAGAGCTCAGCTCCAGAAGAGCCGAAGTGCAGCGGGCTTGAGCGGGACAGCTGATCCTGTAGAAGAGCCTTCAGTTTGGAAGTCCACAGATATTTCTTCACCTTCCACTGATGGTTCCTTCACTAGTGCCTACAAAGACCATCTGAAGGAGGCCCAAGCTCGAGTCCTTAAAGCTACTTCTTTCAGGAGGAGGGACTTGGAGCCAGTGCTACTAGAGCACCCAGGAGCTGAAGTTCTGTCCACTTCTCGCAAGGATACACCATCTCTACCAAGTGTATCTGAGGTCCCAACAAGTAAGCCTGCTCCAGGTACAAACCACGTGCCCCGCATATGTGGCCGGAAACGTTTTTCAGTTGAGAAGAAAGTACGGTCCTTCTCTGAGCCTGAAAAGATTAATGAGGTTGGTGTTGATGAGGAGCCAACTCCACAAGATAATGAGGCATCTTTAGTCAACAGGCGTAAAGTCTTTGAGGCAACAGGAAAACCTGCTTATCGCAAACCCATGTTGAAGCCAAATCTGCAAATATCTGAAGACTCTAGGTTGGACAAGCCTGAAGAATTGCCTCAGCCTGGACGAAATGATGCCACCAAGAAGGATAGCGATAGTAAGGCAATAGATAGTGGCTCAAATTTTTCACAACGACTGGGCACTTTTGCAGAGTATGAGGCCACATGGAACACGCAGAGAAAAGTAGATCCCAGGACGCCTGGAAGGTACCACTCAGCCGATAACATCCTCGATTCAGCAGTGGATGAGCGCCATAAGCCCTCCTATTTCCATGAAAGGTCACGCTCCTCTCCTTCAGAGGACTTCTATGGTCAGGTTAGTATTTTCCTTTTGACAAAAATAGATTCATTTATCTGAAACCCATGCCTTATCATTGTGTATTATATATTTGTAGATATATCTCTGTTTTGCCCTTTTAGAAAGCTTGTTTGCTTTTAATGCTGTTTAGACAGGGTGGCTGATTGACTAGTGACGAGAATAAAGGCAGGGCCTTAGTCAAACATTAAGCCATGTCTAAACAAAAAGTCACGCCTTCAGACCAGAAAAGTAGCAAGTGTCAAGAAAGTCACCCTGAGTATATTCTGAAGTTAATCTCACTTTGAAACAGTAAAACCATTTCATTGTTTTATACAAGCTTCCTTTAGAGCTTCTTTTGTTATATGCCTTAAATTATTGAAGGCTGTATGCGCTATATTCTCTTCAGAACATCCCAGTGCAAGGGAGGAAGTCAGCTGAGTACTGTCCTCCTGAGAGACAACTCTCTGATCATGACAACTCTACATCAAGGTGAGTACAGTGTTTTTTGTATAAACAAAACTGTAGTGTTCCTACAATTACAGCTAACTTTCTGCTTTATGGATTCTGTATCAAAGGTCTCAGTAGTAGGATATATATTTTTAAACATGATATTTTTCTCAGATTAAACCTTTCCCACGTACTGTCTTAAAAGTGTTGAAATATGCATCTGTTGGAACATTTTATTTGTCCTGGTGTGAGAATGTTAGTCTAGGCTTTTATGAAAAGGCACCTACAAGAAATTGAGCATGGGCTACTTCAAATGCATAATAAATGTTCGAAAACAAAGGTCTGTTCCAAATAAGACCTATGTACTCAAGATCTAATAGCAAATTTTCTGAATATGTCACAGTACTATTTGCAGACAATGTTAAGCTCAATCATGCTTCTAATTATTTATACCACAATGTTGTTAAAATGCCTATTTTGATTGGTCACTGCCAGCAGCTCTGACTGTAGTGCCTGCTCCCATACATTATCATTTTTATATTAACAGCTAATACAAATAGACTTTTATAGTAGACGCACAGCATAATCTAAGCCTAATAATAAACAACCTTTAAGTTGTGGTGTTATTTAACAAATATAAAAATATCATATTAATATGATTAAGCCTGCAAGCACTTGTTTAACATTAATAGAGGGAGTGTCCACTGTCAGTGTTTTGTAGCTGAGTTTTCCTCTACGATCTTAAAGCCAGAGCTTTTTCTGTTATTATTAACTAATGACTAATAACTGAAACTTATTTTCACCAAAAAAAGCTCATCTGTAAGGGTTAATCAATGGACCTCAAAATCAGCGGAAATGCAAAAGCAAATGAAGATTCCAGTTGTGTTATATTTTAACATAAGGTTTGCAGCTGAATTTGAATGCAGACGTTTTTAATTATGCACAACGGAAATGCCACCTATTTTCTAATTAGCATTTCTATATAACGCTTTATTATTTATATATTTTGTACACATCGTGTTGCTTAGTCAAGTACCCTTGGTTGAAACCGTCTTAGTGAAACAAAGTCAGTATTCTGTTGTTAGCTCAAACAGCGGCCCCTTTGTCGACCTCCCAGGCATGACTACAGTATAGCTTTGACCCAGCTGTGACAACACAGCCCTCCTCAGTGCATGGGGTTTTGTGTGACGAGACATGACTTTGAAGTGTTTTAATTGTTTCGTTCCCAAAAAAAGCAGGAAAAAATCCTGATTTTTTAATTTTTTTTTTACATGACCAGAGAGAACAAGAAGCTGTGTTAAAGAAATTAAAATGTATTTTATCTTAAATTAAAAATAGATTTTTTTACCTTTAGACCATCAATGAAAATAACATTTCTTTCCTCTGTATTGTATTTTATTCATATCGCATTGTATCGTCAAATTGAGTTGATTTTTCTGTCATTATACTATATCACTTTGATTCTACAACATACATGTTCTCAAAGGCAACATGGAATAAATGTCATTATGCAACATAAGACTGAAATCTATACACAGGGTTCATCAGGTGAATCTAACACATACAGTAGTCATCTGAGGCACGATGATCAGCATGTAGTCATGAAGATTTACCTATGAGAGGTTGTCGCTGAAGTTCGTAAGACAGATAGGCGTTAATATTCCCATGAGTTAATGAGTTTCAGTAGCTAATATCTTCCTGCTTCCAAAGCATACACATCTGCAACTGAGTTTTATCAGACTGCAAAGCACTAAATGTTGAATCTGGTGAAATCTGATGCTTATAACTCCATACAGAACCAAGTGGATATCAAAACCATGTGAGACCATGTAAGGAATAAAAGGCTTTTGTGTGACTCTGTGCTGTGGTAATGCAGAGAACAGAGGCAGAGCAAGCTGCTTTTTCTGCAGACTAGTTTCACTCTGGACAAATGTGATCTGCTTTTCCTTAAAGGCATCTTCATTTAAATAGTTGAGGTTGAGAGATTTCCAAGGACAGTGGTTCATCAATAAGATCCCCTTGTCTGTTATGCCTGTTTTCCTTAAGCATATTAATTCATAGTATTGTGTGTATGATTTTTTTTTTTTTTTTGTATTTTTTAACCTAAAATCTTGCAAGCAAAGTGTGCATACACACGCTGTACAAATGACAGTGTATAGAAAATGTAACACATTTATGACTTAATAAAATGAATCACAATAGCATTTATGATCAAATGAATAACAAGAAATGTATACAACCGAACAAAACTTGCAAAATTAATGAGCGACTATTACAGCACTAGTGTTTGTGAGCAAGGATCAGTCATGTGAGAGATGACTTAAGGCTTATGTTTAAATGCCATGTAGATGATAAGGTAAAATGTAGATGAGACTGATCTGGATGCCATTTATAAGCTTGTAATTTTTGAACAGTAATGATTTTTCAGATTTTTTTTCCTATAAGATTAGGTTATAAATGTAGAGGTAGATGCAGCATCTTTTGGTGGTACTGAAATAAAATCTTTAAATGCAATGTTCTCAGATTTCTTTTTTTATAGTGAAATGCTTGAGTCTGCTTACGTATGTTCAGGAAAGTCTCTAGTTTCAATGCTATATATAGTAGAATTTTTACAAATAGGGTTTTCCCAGGGCAATTATCTTTGCTTTTATATAAAGTTAGCTATATATATATATATATATATATATATATATATATATATATATATATATATATATATATATATATATATATATATATATATAATTTTTTTTTTTTTTTTTTTTTTTTAAATGAATTGCTCTGTATAAGGTGCATTTCTGCTTCTCATGTGCTGTTTTCTCTGACCACAGTATTGACCTTTGCAGGTATATTTCATTCTCTCTCTCCCTTCTCTGCATCATCTTTCGGACTTTGCAGGCTTCTCCTCGTTCTCTGTCTGTCTTCTTTGGGTAAAAGTAAGGGGTGGTTCACTTTAATTAGCATGTTGCCCACTAAACCAAACATCCATCATCATAAGCTTGTTAAATTGCACCCTATAAAATTATCATGTCTTCTCCTGCCTGTAATTAAGGTGTTGTGAAGAGCATGTTTACTGTGCGTGCTGTCCGCAAGTCGCTTTGAAGCTCACAGAAGGCTGTTTAAATTAACTCGGGTTCGATTCAACAGCAGCCTTTAAAATCACACTCGGATAAAACTTGCTATTAGGCAGTCATGTCATTAGAGATCTTTTTTTTTCTTTTTTTCTTTTTTAAAAACAAAACAAGAATTATATTTTAGTATTAAAAAGGTGTTTTAGAATGTACACGCAGGTATGTGTGTCGGGTGAAACCTGGTAGTTCATTCAGGTGAAACTCAGAGCTGTTAAGAATCTAGTTTAAACAGTCCACTTAACTTTATTATGCCACACAACCTAACTTGCATGACAAAAGCTAGCGTAAAAGCAGGGTTAAGCTGCAAGCGGCCCCACCCAGGTGAGCTTAGAGCTACATTGCTCCAGGAAGCACCTGTCACTGCAGACAGCCAGATCTTTTCGCTACTATGAGACAGCCATGGTGAGTCCTAAGTCCTAATTTTTGAAGGATTTATGCTGATAAGTTGCACTGTTTTAGCTTTAGGGGGCTGTGCTTGTTTAAAAGAAGAGAAGGTTAATCATTTTCACCATAGCTATGTAATATGGAAGCTGCTAATGTCTGAAACTGGGGAGAGTTAGTGACCAGCGCTGTGATTGGGTAGTGTTATACCTGTCTCTGTGCATTCTGTGTACTCCGTGATTACAGACTATCAGCACTTAATTAGTGGCTCACTGCATGTCTTTGCATGCTGACATTAAACACACCTATTCTGCACGGCACATGCATTACGCACATATAACCGATTCAAGCATCTGTCCTTCCTCTCTGTATGAATCTTCGACTCTCTAGTTGAGGGACATGTCCTCTGCTATTCAACTGCACATGTGTCTGAACTGGCTTTCACTTCTTTCCACGTGTTGTTGCTTAACATTGTAGATTATGCCTATTACTTATTTATCACTTATTAATATGTCATGCAGCCTGTGCATGTCTTTGCATGTCATGTTGCTTTTTGTCATGTTCCTTCAAAAAGGATTTTCCTTTTTGTTTTTTTTCCTCCACTCTCTTTTCTCTTCTTTAGTCAAAATGCCACTTTGTCTCTTTCTGTGAAGTCCAGCTGTTGCTTCTTCTTTGTGCCTAACAGGTATTTGAATTGTCTGTGATGTGAATTGTGGAGTTTGTGTGGTCAAGCTAGAGTGCTTCTTCAAATGATCAGCAGGTTATTTTAGTGTAGCAAGAAATAGGCTCAGTGCTTAAAACCAGGCAAAGTAAGGTACTCTATGAAGTGTATTTAATTTGTATTTTCTTAGTACTTGAATTTGGGAAGGATTGATTGCTTTATAAATGAAAATTACAAATCAGAATATTACTTTTGTAGAAATATTTCGTCCACCCCTATCTTCTGTCTCAGCCAAGCATGTTTTGTATGTCTGAAATGTTCTATAAAAGGCCCTCAGTGACCCACCATTCCTACATAAAACAGCTCCACAAGAGGCTCGCTGTCCCTCTCTGCTGCCACGACATATAAATCTACAATCACTGACAGCAAAAAGAGGATAAAAAAAAACAAAACAATTGAGACCGAGTGGAGAAAAGCGCTCTGTTGGCCGGTGGCTGCAGGGAAACAACATTCATTACCCAGAATGTGACAGGCTTGTGGGAACAGAAATATGCAGGGTATGACAACCAGCCTGGGAGTTACCATGGAGAGATGGTGAAATGTGGGAGAAATGTCTGCTCTCCTATCGATTTACGCAGCACACAGTAAAGCTTTGTGCATTGGCAAGGATAAATGGATTCACAGTTTCAGCTTTTGATATGCTTTTTTTAAATAGAGCCAGTATAAATACTCTGAAATATCTAATACATATTTTCCCTCAGGTTAAGTGACGGAGGATACAATGGTTTATTGCCCAAGCCACGTCAAGAGCCAGCATCACTTTTGACAGGAGGAGAGTTGGAGAGCAAATTCTCAGATACCCCATCCACTCAGAAATCTCCTCCCAGCCCTGCTGGTCCTTCTCAACATTTCCTCGATCATCGTAGCATCGTCACCGATCCCTCTTCCAGTGCAAAGAACAAAGGCTCAAATTGTCTAAGACCTCCTCCGACACGCCTAGACAAGTACAAATGCCCCAAGGCCGCTGCTCCTGTTAACACTTCACAGGGCGGAACTCAATCTCCCATTAAAGACATTGTTTCTAAAGACACCCAAGTCCACGCCCCAGTATCCTGGAAGGACCCTGAGCATAGCCAAGGTCCAAAAAGAGAGGAGGAGTCTCAACCGGAGACCATACCCCTTCCTCCTCCTCCTCCTCCTCCTCTTGAGCCTCCTGCCCACCTTACTCCACCCGGCATGGAAGGGCAGCGTTCGCCATCACCTCACTTCGCTCCCCAGAGACTGACTGACAAGCCCCCTGTCTCTGTCTCCCAGCAGGATGAAGCCACAGGAAGGTAAGACATTCCTCCAGATCTTACTAACAACACCGCTTAATGCAGGAGGATGATGAGTTGGAGCCCGTGAAGGTTTTCCACTGTCGTGCCACAGCTGGGTTTATGTTTCAGCTGCACTCTACAAACGATCACTGGAAGCTATACTGATCTTCGGCGTGGTGATTTAATTACGACCCTGCTCTTGTTGTGCTCAATCTCAAACAAGAGGCTTATTCACATACGGCTGTGCTGAAAATTGCAACCGAATGATACAGTAGTTCATCATGAATGTCTCGCACTTAGAATTTCTCAGTCTGGTTTTTTGTTTTGTTTGTCTCTGCTTTTTCCCCCTAAAGAGCAGCAGTATTTTTGTGCAGCCCTTGCTGTGAATTTCCACCACTTTTTTCACAGGGAGGAGTCCAAAGGTTAGAGTGTGTGATTATATTTAGGCATAGGAAAAAAAACAAACCCTGTCATTTGGCAGGAAGATAGAATATCAGAATATACTTAACGTGGCTTTTTTTTTTGTTTGTTTGTTTGTTTTTTTACTCATTGTTAGTCATTGTAACGAACATTAAAATCTATTTTTGTGTTTTCATTTTCACTTTTATTACTGGCTTTTTTTTAATCTGTTGTAAAGTTATTTGTAACAAGATGACGCATCTCACAATATATTTTCAAGGTTCCCTAGTAGGATGTATGTGGAATAGGGTTGAAAGCACTTTCTGTGTTGTCTGTCTGAGCATGAGTAGCAGTTTGACATGAGGATAACTTCATGTGTATCAGTGAAAGCATTTGTTTGCCTTCACTCTCCTTGGTTTCTTAAGCTGACATGTGATTAGAGGAAAGCTAGCTAGTGGCTTGGAACTGGCATAGGAACAAAAACTATGGAGAAAGTTTTTTGGGGAGTGAGAGATCAGAGAGTTTATTCACAGGCGTACTCTTCAGGTATTTAGAGTTCAACACCAGCATTGCTTTCCCTATGTTTCCATTTCTAAACAGTGAATATGAATTTTTAATTTTGAATATTGCTTATTAAAGAGACTCATCTGTTCCTCAATGACAGTATTGCTATTTTCTCATCATCTATTCTATTTTAGGATGGACAAGGTGACTGACGACAGCAGCACTGTGAAAAAAGTGCCCATCAAAATCGTCCACTCTGAAAGCAGCACAGAGAAAGAAAATCGACAGTACCTTCACCCAAGCACAGAGACATCTCTCAACTCGCAGCCCCCAGTCTTGTCTCTGTCCAGTCTGGGAGCACCAGAGCTATCCTCTTCTCCATTTTGCACATACACACGTCAAAGAGAGCAGGAAAATGAAGCCATGGGCCCTCAGAAGGAGCAGGAGTTTCACGCTGATGTCACAGGGCCTCAGGAGCCACAAAAAGGCCCCTGTGTGGATCATAGCACTAACGGAGTCTTCTCGGGCAGCCTCGGTGCTTCCTCTTACTCTGAGGAAGATGAGAAGAGAGAGGTGTTGGCCAGGGACATCATGGACAAGGATAAGTCTTTGGCAGACATTTTGGACCAGAGCAAGAGGAGAACCACTATGGACCTGATGGAAGGGATTTTCCCAGAAGGAGAGCAGCTGGTTGAGGAGGCACACCAACGCAGGAGAGCTGCACCCAAACTGACCCAAACCTCACGTAGCTCTGAGGAGAGGTCAGGCCATGCACTTTTTATGCACTGTGGTGTGTGTAATGTTCAGTAGTGTCTACATCAGCGTGGAGGTTCATGAACAGTATAATTTCAGTTGTTCATAAAAATTAAATAAACGTCAGCTATATTTTAGTGAATATTTTATTATTATATTTTAGAATATACTATATATACCCCCCCCCCTTTGATGCCGGAGCATCAAAGTTGCTGTTACAGTGTGCAGTTTTTTTGGGGGTTTGTATATCACACTAATGTTATGAAATCTCTGGCCCCCTAGTGATTAAATGAAAAATGGCAATTTTCATACTTTTGGATGGAGAATTTGGTGTTTCTTTGTTTAATCAGTTAAACATAATTAAATTAAAAGTAATTGTTACTTTTAGACCTATGAAGTGCACACAAGCATGTTCTCACACATAACCTTCTGACGTTTTCTCAGGAGGGAGGAGGACAGCATGGTGGCAGCGGCAGCTCTGGTGACCAGCTCAGCTTATTACAGCACATCAGCTCCTAAAGCAGAGCTGCTTATTAAAATGAAGGACATGCAGGAGCAGAGTGTAGAGCTTGAATCAGAAGAGGAGCTGGAGGAGGACAACGACACGGAGCTCGCCAACAAGAAGGTAGGGCTCACTCGTAGTGCACAGTCAGCTGAATGACCACAACACTCCACATTTATGCAAACATTCAATCAGACAATTGTGTGGCAGCTGCACGGTACATAAGATCATGCAGATGCAGGCCAGCAGCTTCAGTTAGTGTTCACATCAACCATCAAAATGGGAAATTTAGATTTTGAACGTGGCACGATTGTTGACGCCAGGCAAGCTGGTTTGAGTATTTCAGAAACTGCTGATCTCATTGGATTTTCACACGCAACAGTCTCTAGAGTTTACACAGAATGGTGCAAAAACCATCAAGCCAGTGACAGTTCTGTGGGTGGAAATGCCTTGATGATGAGAGAGGTCAGAGGAAGATGGCCAGATTTCGGTTCAAGCCAGCAAGAAGGATATATTAACTCATGTAATCACTCTTTAAAACTGTGGTGAGCCAAAAAGCATCTCAGAACCATTCTGTGTAATCTCAAGAGACTGGTGCATGTGAAAATCCCAGGTCAGCAGTGGAACCATGCCATTGTTAAAGTCACAGAGTTCACACATTGAACATTAACTGAAGCTCTGAAACTGGATCTGTATGACTGTCTACACTGTGATGTTGCATGAATGTGTAGGTGTATACGTGTTGCTAATAAAGTGCTGAGTCAGTGTACATCAGAAACTGGAAATCTGACCATGCTTAACACCTTTTTTTTTTTTTTATCCATTTTTATTAAGTTGTTTATTTGGAATTCGAATAAAGTTCACAGATGTGTTAACTATAAATGTGTTTATAGTTTCATTTTTGTTCAAACAAACTGCTGAAAGTTAGGGCAGAATTGTACAATATGTATTATTTTAATCAAACTTGGCACATCTCTTTAACTACATAAAGATTACATACTTAAGTTACAGGAAAGCTTCAAAGAGAGCTGTAAGAGGAGATTTTGACACACAATACGTCTGTTTTCATTTATAGCAAGAGCTGATTGAGAGCCTGAGCAAGAAGCTGCAGGTGCTGCGGGAGGCGCGAGAGAGTCTGCAGGAGGACATGCAGGACAACAACGCTCTGGGCGAGGAGGTAGAGGCCACTGTACAGGCCGTCTGCAAACCCAACGAGCTGGAGAAATTCCGCATGTTTGTCGGGGACCTGGACAAAGTGGTCAGCCTTCTGCTGTCTCTGTCTGGACGACTGGCACGTGTCGAGAATGCCCTCAACAGCCTGGAGGAGGACGCACCACTCGAAGAAAGGGTGAGGAGACAACATCAAAACTGCTGAGACAAGCACAATGGATTACAGAATTAGTTAGTTAAAGATCTGAAGCGAAATGAACCAGATAAACTTTTTGCATCTCTTTACTAGGCATCTAAATCATAGACCATCATTAAAAGAAGAGCAGCCTGAATACATTGGGACTTTTTTCCATTCATACATATAGATATCAGCTTGGTTTCTAATATAAAGGGCTATAAACTGAATACTGCCTTGTGCTTGAGGAGAAATTGTATAGAAATATATTCTGATTGACTTGCTTGCTGTGATAGTATTTAGACCGCAAATGCCACAAACAGTTTTGCATTCAAGTCTCCATCAGTAAACAGTTGATACCTTCAACAAAATAAAGTTCACTTTAAAACTTGAAAGAATTCCCAGGTTACTTAATTTCGGTTTTTTTGACCAGATTGTTCAGTTATTAAACAGAAACTATTTATAATACTATCCGGTGTCACCCAGATGAGGCTGGTTCCTCATAGCCTATTTTCTTGCTAGTCTCTGTGCCTGGCTTGCACATTTGGGATAAATGTATGCGTTTAAATCTTGTACCCTGAACTATTGTATTTTATACATTTCTGTAAAGCTGCTTTGTGACGTTGTTAAAAGAGCTATACAAATAAATGAATTTAATTGAACTAGTAATGGATATTCAAACTGGACAAACAGCATATCGCTCATTCTTCTCTCGCCTCTACAGCGCACGTTGATGGAGAAGCGTAAGCTGTTGATCCGTCAGCACGAGGACGCCAAGGAGCTGAAGGACAACTTGGATCGGCGAGAGCGAGTTGTTTGCGACATCCTGGCCAGCTACCTGCAGGAGGAGAGCTTGGCCGACTACGAGCACTTCGTCAAGATGAAGTCGGCCCTCATCATTGAACAGCGCAAACTGGAGGATAAGATCAAACTGGGCGAGGAGCAGCTCAAGTGTCTGATGGACAGTTTGCCTCCAGATCAGAGGTCATTCTGCTGAGAAATGGCAAATAACCTTTACAAAGTGATACCGTGTCCAGATTTCAAAGTCAGAACAGATCTGAATCAGACTCTGGCATTGCTGACACCCTGATGATGCCGATGTTTTCAGAATGCTCATGCTCAGCTTTTGTGCACAGAGCCGAACCACCTTTCGAACCACACCCAAATTTGGGCTGCATCGATACTGTTCAACCACGCTATACTGGATAAAATGCAAATTTCAAAGCGCTTATTGTAAGACCATGAAACTGTTTATCTGACGTATTACCCTGACCTTGTCCCACTTACTCTTTTCAGTATCTAGTGTTTCTGTAATTTTGCTTGTTGACCACTAGTGGGCAGTGGAAGATGGTTACATTTGCCTTGACCACATAGTACAAACCACTTTCCACTCATCCCTTACAGTAGTATACACATAGAAAACTCTAACATTTACAGCTTATGTTCATAACCCTTATCCCATATTTAACTTTCTGTCCAGTGTCGGTGAAATGCTGGCCTTTCACGACTGTGCATTTTTTCATATGGCATCAGTCCCTGTCCTGTCATGTCTAAAACAATTTCATGTTTTTAGTAATTTATTGTAGACTTAAATCTGTAAATAAGACTAGGATATGCTAGTTTTTACCCTTCACTTATTTGATCTTAGTTTAGAAAACTTTCAGTTTAGCTTACATGTGCGGATGAAAAAGAAACATATTTGTTGGAATTAGAGCCACCTCAATACCGGCTTTTTGTAAAATATTTGAGGGACTGCCTGAGCAATACAATATTCTCACTGAGAATTAAATGCTTGTCTATAAAATAACGACTGCCTTTTGCTCCATGATGTCTCGAGTGTTTTTTTTTTTTTTTTTTTTGGTTGTTGTTGCTGTACACAGTGCTTAACGTTTTTAGCGCCACACCCTGGAAAAGTGTTCATCACATGACTGTGTATAAATAGCAGTCTCACATGACTGGTGACGTGTCTAAATGCAAGTCCAATCTGGGTGAAAGAAAAGTATTTTTGTGTATTTTTTTGGTTATTCCATAAACTAAGTCTTCTCTCACGTTATAACAAATAGCTGGTGTTTAGTGGTATTTTATATCACAGTGGTGATGAATTCTTGACTGATTCCTCAACTGAACAGCAGCTCTGACCGCTGTGCCTGTGTCACATCCAGCTCCATCATGCTGATGATTCACGCCATGATGTGTTTTATTCCTTGTTTAGCCTACTTCCTCCTCTCAGCCGTAGCATTGCATTTCACCCATTTTGGGAAAAATGACATGAGCTGGACTGTTGTGTTACACTGAAACGTGACAACGTTCTTTTATAAACAGAAAAAAACAAAACCTCATATTCCTGTGATGGATGGCTGGATGAATTTGATGGATAGGAGAAAAAATATTCCTTTGCAGTTGTTACTGAATGTGAATCACATACAATTTAATCATGATCTAGAATAGTGGCTTTAACCCACTTTAATAGGATCACCTGTACACCTGCTCCTTTATGCAGTTATTCAATCAGCCAATCATTTGCCAGCAGCATAATGCATAAAATCATGCAGCTACAGGTCAAAAGCTTCACATCACACGTCAAGATGGGGAAAGTGTGATCTCTGTGACTGCAGCTGTGGCAAGGTAGCTGGTGATAGATGTTCTGATATTTCAGAACCTGCTGATGATCTGGGATTTTCACACACAACAGTCTCTAAGGTTTATACAGAATGGTATATAAATACATACGTACATACAGACACACACACGCAGCTCTGGAAAAAAATAAGAGACCACTGCCTAATCTCCTGATTTGAACCCTATTGAAAACCTCTGGAATGTCATCAAGAGGAAGATGGATGGTCACAAAGCTGAGCTGTTTGCTTTTTTGCAAAAAGAGTGGTATAAAGTTCCCCAGCAGCAATGTGAAAAACTGGTGGAGAGCATGGAGCCAAAACGCATGCAAATCGGGGTTATTCCACCAAATACTGATTTTTTAATGTTATTTAGCCAAAGCATTAAACACATTTTGTTTACAAATTATTTGCATTCTGTTTTATTTGAGTTATTAAAACTCTGCAAATTCTGCATGATCTTGGGTTATTTTGATGTGTTGTCATTTCCTTTAAATATACACTCTAAATAACAATAGTTTTATTTTGAATTTAGGAGAAATATTGTCAGCAGTTCACAAAAAATGAAACAAAACTGTTCATCTCACCAATACATGCACCTGTAGGAAAAAAACATAAGAAAATGATTATCTTGCAGTGGTGTCTTATTTTTTTCCAGAGCTGTATATATATATATATATATATATATATATATATATATATATATATATATATATATATATATATATATATATATATATATATATATATATATATGTATGTGCGTGTGTGTGTTTGTGTTTACTGCTTGTAAAACTTTCAAAAACATAAAACCAGGTGATATGATTCAATATAATTTGATCTCCCCAGTTCCCCCACTTCTGCAATAATGTTTGTACCAATACACTATTATTTTAAGATGATCAGTATCTGCTTGATTAATGCATTAGAAGAAGTGTATTAATTTGATGTGAATTAAGTGCTGTTAGAGGAAAGTGCAGTCAAGGCTTGTTCACATGAATGGAAAAAAACACATGGTACCTTTATCACAGTTGGCAGAGCTGATAGGCGGTCTTGATAGGAGTGTGTGTGTGAGAAAGAGATGTATATAGAGAGATTATCCGGGCCCTTATTTGTACACCATAAAATGTTTTAAATTTGGACCCTTTCTGAACTCTTAAGATTTCCCCTAAAGGGACAAAAGAACCCATAAAAGGTTCTAGATTTCACACATTAACCCTCTGATGCAGCTAAAAGAGTAAATGCCCTGGTGCCTGAGTACCACCTTTCTCAAATAGTCTAACTTACAAATAAACAGCTTGCCTTCCTCTGTGTATGCACTCTACAAAAAAAAACACTCCAGGAATTAGACAATCATCACGTAGCTAATTATATACAGTCCCTCCTGGAGTTTTTTTTAATTGTTGCAGGCAAAAATAGTTGAATTTGTTGCAGCTTGATCATGGGAATTTTCACACACCAATCTCTATAGTGTACCAAGAAAAGTACAGAAAAAACCCTCTGGTGAGCAGCAGAAATGCCCGGCTGACTGAGGTCAGAGCAGGATGGCCAGCCTGGTTCAAGGTGACAGGAAGGTTATGGAATCTTAAATACAACCTTGGTAAGCAGAAAATCATGACAGAATGGACAACATGTTGAACCTGGAGGCAGATTAAGCTATATCGGATCATTTCCACACAGAACTGCAATCCTGTTAGCTATAATCAGGAATCTGACTCTGAAGCTATAGTCAATCCCTCTAGGTTTATTAGTGATTGTTGTGGCCAAAGATCCTTGATTTTTTGCAGCTTTTACAAAGATTTGTGATGCAACATTGTGCATTTTTTTAACTGAAATTGCAAGCACAGGATTTTTCCTACCAGTGAAGAAATATATGCAATTCCTTTCTATGCTAGCTGTACTCATGTTTGTCGCACATGTACAGTAAATCGAAGAGGATTTTTGGCTGAATGCCTGTTGTGATGATCTTGCAGTGTGTCTTTACCCAAATCTGCAGAGGAACTGGGGTAATTTTGAAAAATAACAAGCGCCTTAATAAAAAATAGAAAGAGTTCGCTCGATTTCGCGTTCATTTTTGCACGTTCTCCTCACACCTCTAGTGTCCTGGGTTCGAGTCTCGCTCCCGCTCACTGTGTGTGTGTGTGTGGAGTTTGCATTTTCTCTCTGTGCTTGGTGGGTTTCCTCCCACAGTCCAAAGACATGCTTCTAGGCTGATTGGTGTCTCTAAATTGCCCGTAGTGTGTGATTGTGTGAGTGAATGAGTGTGTGTGTGTGCCCTGTGATGGGTTGGCACTCTGTCCAGGGTGTATCCTGCCTTGATGCCTGATGACGCCTGAGGCTCCCCGTGACCCGACGATAGATCGGATAAGCGGTACAGACGATGAAATGAAAAAAAATGCAAAAAAATATTACTTTAATTTAAAGAACAAATACTTTCATATAGATAATATGGTGGGTTTTTTTTTTTACTTTCTGTATTATAAATCTAAAAATGTGGGGTTACACTGAGACATTGTGGTGTTAGAGAGCCACATTGTAGAAAGCCATAAAAAGGCAAGGATCCTCAGATATCCTCAGAGACAAATTTTGAATAATGTTTTGCTAAACTTTTTTCTGATGAGTTAACAATGGTACACAGAAAACAGGAGAGACGTGAGACACCCAGTCATTGTGGATTATCTGAAAAAGTCCCAAATCATTTCACTGTTCAGGTCATATGAGTTCTTTCAGAGTTATTACATGAAGCCTGAACTCCTCCTATCAGCTTTAAGGGTTGCATCAATTCTATTTCAGTTCAGGTTCAAAGTATAATGTGCTCAAAAAGATGTAATTAAATTGTCACTCACGAGGATCCGTTGAAAACGTTTTGAAATGTATTAACCCATGACAATGCCACAGCGTGAAATGCTCAGAAAAAGACATAATATTCTGAAAGAAATGAGAAATACACTATATTGCCAAAAGTATTCGCTCACCCATCCAAATAATCAGAATCAGGTGTTCCAATCACTTCCATGGCCACAGGTGTATAAAATCAAGCACCTAGGCATGCAGACTGTTTTTACAAACATTTGTGAAAGAATGGGTCGCTCTCAGGAGCTCAGTGAATTCCAGCGTGGAACTGTGATAGGATGTCACCTGTGCAACAAATCCAGTCGTGAAATTTCCTTGCTCCTAAATATTCCACAGTCAACTGTCAGCTGTATTATAAGAACGTGGAAGTGTTTGGGAACGACAGCAACTCAGCCACGAAGTGGTAGGCCACGTAAACTGACGGAGCGGGGTCAGCGGATGCTGAGGCGCATAGTGCGAAGAGGTCGCCAACTTTCTGCAGAGTCAATCGCTACAGACCTCCAAACTTCATGTGGCCTTCAGATTAGCTCAAGAACAGTGCGCAGAGAGCTTCATGGAATGGGTTTCCATGGCCGAGCAGCTGCATCCAAGCCATACATCACCAAGTGCAATGCAAAGCGTCGGATGCAGTGGTGTAAAGCACGCCACCACTGGACACTAGAGCAGTGGAGACTGAGAGCCAGGCCTTCTCGTCCAACATCAGTGTGTGACCTCACAAATGCGCTTCTGGAAGAATGGTCAAAAATTCCCATAAACACACTCCTAAACCTTGTGGACAGCCTTCCCAGAAGAGTTGAAGCTGTTATAGCTGCAAAGGGTGGACCGATGTCATATTGAACCCTATGGATTAGGAATGGGATGTCACTTAAGTTCATATGCGAGTCAAGGCAGGTGAGCGAATACTTTTGGCAATATAGTGTATATTCAAAGCCGAGTGAACTTTATCTGAAGTGATGTGAGTGAGCTGTTGATGAATCATTAACTACATTTCTAATCTTGTCATGTTAAGTCATAGTAGATTAAGGAGGAGTGACTTAAGTTCATTTACGCTTCAGCATCGTGAGACGTGAGACGTGTTTGAAGTTGCGTTATGAATGTGGTTTTTGTCGCTTCGGCCTTTGACATTTGCTGAGGTAAAGGTCTCATTTTTTACACAATAATAATCTCTTTAATAAGATTACGTCAAACCGTAAGTAAATGTTTACGTTGCACAGAGTATCCCAGTGCGATTATTGTAAAATGAGGTTCTGTGGTTTGACATGATTATCTTTTACTGTTAGGGTTTGGAAATTTTCATGTCTTATAACTGAACAAGAACAGATGCAACAGCTACATAGCTTTAACCAGAGAAGATCTATGTAGCCAGAGAAGTCACAACATAATCTAAACACAGAGGAAAATATTAGAACCGAATCGTAAATGTAAAACAATTCCAGTACAACTTTATCTTTTATTCTGAAAAATCAATCAGTCTCTCTCCCTCTGTCTCGTTTTCTGTCTTTCTCTACCCCTCAGTCTTCCTCTCCCTCTCTCTTCCCCTGTCTTCCTCTCCCTCTCTCTTCCCGTCTTCCTCTCCCTCTCTCTTCCTCTCCCTCTCTCTCCCCCTGTCTTCCTCTCTCTCTCTCTTTCTCCCTCTCTCTCTCTGTCTCTCTACCTCTGACTCTTTCTCTGTCTCTCTCTGTCTCTCTACCTCTACCTCTGACTCTTTCTCTGTCTCTCTCTGTCTCTCTCTGTCTCTCTCTGTCTCTCTCTCTCTCTCTCTCTCTCTCTCTCTCCCTCCCTCTCTCTCTCTCTCTCTCTCTCTCTCCCCCTCTCTCTCTCTCTCTCTCTCACTCACACACACACACACACACACAACTTAAAGACACTGGTATATTTTTATTTTAGGTAACAGTTCTCTACGTTACCCACAATGCCACCTTGTCACCTGCTGATAACAGCACCAGTGGACCAGCACCATCTTTCACTGCCTCATTTGTAGATTCTCCTCAAACACATCAGCATCCAAAACATCATCTTTCACGCTCATATCACTGTCAGTATCATCATGCTCATTGTCTTATCGATCCCTAACTAGCCAAACCGAGTTGCTGCTGTAAGTCAGAGCAACCGGGTTCAGAAGTTTGTTTCCTCTAGTATATCTGCATTGCATTCTGGGATTTTCCATCTCTGGAGCATTCTGTCTGCACTGCTTCTATGCTGAACCTTCCATTAACACGATACTGAACTTTGTGAGTTAGAAAACAAGTTTTAGTTCTGTTTTTAAGAGTTAACTATCTTTTCCTGTTGCAGTAAGAGTGACAGCCTGTCATGTCACTACAAACATCTCACCGAAATCTAGCACCAAGTAACAAATTTGCATTAGGATCACAAAGCATTCCAGACATATTTCACCTCTGTTTGAGGCAGAGGTGTTACTTTAAGTGTTAGTTATCTTTGACCTCTTTCTGTTGAGTGGTGGTGGCGGCTCAAGTGGTTAAGGCTCTGGGTTGTTGATGGGAAGATTGGAGTTCAAGCCCCAGCACCACTAAGCTGCCACCTTTTGACCCTTGAGCAAGGCCCCCAACCCCCCTCCTCCAGGGGTGCAGTATCATGGCTGACCCTGTGCTATGACCCCAACCCTCCAAGGCAAAGAATTTCACTGTGCAATAATGTATATGTGACAAATAAAGGCTACTTAACTTGCTTATTTATATTAAGTTATGTAGCCTCATTATGTAATGTAAAGGTTGTTCTTTTCTTTAACTTTAGTTCTTATGAAAATTTAGATATGTTTGACCATGACACTGATATATTATCCATACTGTAGGTAGCCTAATGAGAGAATGTTCCAGAAGGCTACATGCAGACATCTTTCAAGACATCACTGACTGAGTTCTAGTCTATGAACCTAAATGATGAGCTACCTGGCCCACACGGCCCATCGGCAGTTCTTCGGGTTGGTGCTGGCAGTACTGGGATTGATCTTGACGATCGCCACCAGTGGAGTGGATGACTGGAGAGTGTGGTATGTGGACGATGTGTCCGTCATCACCTCTGGCACGGCCTGGGTTGGCATCTGGAGGGCTTGTTTTTATAGCAACGTCCTGGACACGGCCGAGTTCTGCCGTCGCATAGGCATCACAGATTCGTTCATTCCTCCAGAGATCGCTGCAGCACAGGTGTTGTGTATGACGGCCATCCCTGTGGGCATCGCTGCAAACCTGATTGCAGGATATGCCATAAGACTTGCTTACTTCAACATTGATGGAGGGCACATCAGACTTTTCTTCTCCTCAGCAGGTGCTTTGTATTTCCTTACTGCAACGTGCTCGCTGATTCCTGTTTTCTGGAACATGAACTCGGTGCTCAAAAATCATACAATTGATTTCCCGCCAGAGTTTCTTCTACCTCCTGCACCGTATAAACAGGAGCTCGGTCTGGGCATCACAACAGGAATTGGCTCCGCTGTCTTGCTTATTATAAGTGGGCTGCTCTTCCTGTCCTACAGGCAACCTCGTAAACCCAGGAAACATAAAGCTGAGGGAACTGGAGATAACACAAACCTCAGAACTGGTGCTCTGGACACTGAGAACAGGGGAGAAGGGACAGATAACCCCACATTCAAGACAGAGGACAAGTTGTAAGGCAGATTTCTGAACATTTAGAAGTGATTTCCAATGTAATGATGTTTGATCATGTTTACCTTACACTTCCAACCAATCAGATGTCACTCCACTCTGTCACAAAGTTTATAAAGCGTTAAACATGGGCTTCATCATCATCTCCCACTTCGAGGTGTATCCTAAATCTAGATCAAATATACAGTAAAAAGAATGCATAATTATGCAATGCATTCATTTAATTAACATCTTCTGACCAATCAGATTCGAGAATTCAGCAGCGCTGTGGTGTGGTGTGATATAATGCATTTTAATTCACACTCAGTCAATTTCTTGCATAAGGTTTATATTATTAATCCACTTATTTTTTATTTTATTTATTTTTTATTTATTTATTTTTTTTAGCAGTTTTACTGTTGTTGCATTCTGTTTTGTCTAGACAGTGTAGTTTTTAGCATTTTCAAGGCTCAGGGCTGCTGCTGTGCTGCAAAATCACAGGATGTGCCATTATGGCTGGGTGTAGAGGTGTTTAGCTTAAACAGGACTAAAACATCCTTTCTGTTTTTGTTTTCCTTTCAATGACAAAGGAGGCTGAACCAAAATACAGTAATGGGTTCAATGAGAAAGGACAAAGCATGTTGGATTTGTTGTGCTTTAAAAAATATATTGAGGAGCAAGCATTTGTGTGTAAAAGCATACATCTTGAATAAGCAGTGAATTAAAGTGCATTGTATCACACCACAGTGCTGCTGAATTCGCTAATATGATTGGTCAGAAAGTGTTCATTCATTCATTCATTCATTCATTCATTCAGCTTTACAGTAGTCCTTGCTGCAGGTCAGTTCAGAGGTTTTCTGTTTATTTAACATTTACAGATGAAAACTTAAATGTTGGTGGTTTTTAACATCAATGCTACCTTTAAGTGCATTTTCCTTTTAGTACATTTGTCTGTTAGTTTTGCCTTATTATCTTTGAGAGATAAAAAAAAGAGAGAATTTGGTAGGAAAATGTCTGCAGCAGCTCTCACAGTAACTATGTTGATTCCCAGATTTCCCACTTTCCACTACATTCCAACATTAAATGTCACTATAAACAGATAACGTGTCATTCTTTAATGAATTAGGTTAGTTAATTACTGTGGTAGAAAATGAATAACACACTTTGTGACTTGATGTTATTGGAGAATAATAGATTTTGGGATGGGAACATCATAACCCACTTGCTGAGCCTCCTCATATCACTCTGCTGTGGTACTGTTTTGTTTTCCTTAGAAAGCAAACTCCATTGTGTTTTATTTCTGACTTCCATTCAGCTGCACAGGAGTTATGTGAACAGCAAGCAGAGCTAAGAGCATGGATTACACTTTGATGGACATATATATATATATAATACAAAATATTGATAATAATACTGAAGATGTAATACAGGTTCACACTGCTTAGTAGAGAAATGCTTTCATTTTGCACCTAACCCTTTTTTTCCAGTACACTTGTGTTCCATCCAACCTGCAGAATGGAAATCATCAGAATGAACAAACGAATGATCATTGAAGATAATGTCTTCGAGTTTTAGATGCTTATGAAGAAGCACTTGGGGCATCTCAGAGCAGAAATGAGTTTGTTAAATCCCTGTAAAGCCCTGTCTGTAAAATATAGCTCTTATAAACTGAAAACTTGTTTTAAGCACATTTCCATCCCGTATCCTGAACTCTGCATATGATAATAACACTCCCACTGTTCTTTAATATTGAGACCTCCTTATATTAACATAGAAAATGCATGGCACTAGTCTGTATGTAAGTATCCACTTCCTCTAACCTAAATTCTGTTCCTATATTAGTCTTCATTCTGTACATGACAACCCTTTTATTAGTCTAATTGTTCTACAGGTTACCTGCCAGTTTATAGTAACTAGAATCCATCCATCTGTTCTCTATACTACTATTTCTACCTCATGAGGACCTGGGGAATCTGAAGTCTATCCCAGGTATCACAGGGTACAAGACACTGTACTAACCTGGACACTGTAATAACGCTAATAACCCAAGTGAAGTGCCAAAAAGATTTTATTATCATTTCAACCATATATAGCTGATGCAGTACATAATGAACTGAAACATCATTCCTCCAGGGCCATGGTGCTACATACAACAACACAGACCTAAGGGGTAAAAAGTCTGTGTGGTTGTTAGTGTATAGGAGGATGCTTTGTAGCTGCACACATCAGATTCAAAACACTGATGCTTGCCTAAAAAGCCAATTATGGACCAGCACAATCTTACCTCAAAGCTCTTATTACTCCTCGCACTACACCACGCTCTCTCCGATCTACTAGCACTGCTGGACTGGTCCCACCATCTCTCAGGGTTAAAGGTCGGTATACAAATAGACTCTTCTCTGTTCTGGCACTGAGGTGGTGAAATGAACTTCCCCTAGATGTCCAAACACCTGAGTCACTGACTGTCTTCCAATGATAGATGAAGACCTACCTCTTCCAGAAGCACTTAAATTAACTTAAATTTTCCCTGTTTGTTTTATGTATTGTTGTATGTTGTATATACAAATAAAAAAAAAAAAAACTCCCAACACTGTTTTTAGATGGTATCATAAGTCTGTGACCTATTGAACCAGTGTTCATGTATTCTTTGATAGAGACAATGAACCAAAGCACTTTTGTATGTCGCTCTGGATAAAAGCATGTCAAATGCCAGAAATGTAAATGTAAACGTAAATGTATGACAGCAGCAGTTTGTAGCAGCATTAAAATATGATGTGCAAAAACCCACTGCAGAGCACAATCTCACACACTGCACAGATAATTTAGAGATAATGCATGTCTTTGGTTTAGGAGAGGAAACTAGAGCACATAGAGGAAACCCCTGAAGCACAGCGAGAACATGCAAACTGCACATACACACAAAGTGGTGGCAGAAATCAAACCCTAACCCTGGAGGTGTAAGGCAAACACTAACCACTAAGTCACTGTGTACACCTGCAATAAAGTTTTACTGTAGTGTAATTGTTCCTATCATTGTAATAAATGTTAATCTTTTATCTGTAGCTATATTTGCATGGTTGTGCTTGTGTTGTAATGATTAGAAGCTTGACTCAGCCCAAGGTTTATGGTTTGTGGTGGTGTTTAGACATACAGCATAAGCTTGTTTACTAACATAACGTTCATCTGCCCATGATTCTCTTACAGAAAGATAACTGGACTAAACCTCTCGTCTGCAGTCAAACATCCTTCATGTGACTCTGGTTTAAATTTAGCTGATTTGTGAACAGAGGGATAAAATGCTTCCTACTTTGAACCGGAGGCTTTTGTGACCCCTGCTAAGACTGGAATGAACTTTGTCATTAGCTCCCAGCAAGACATCATCCCTTATTACTTTATTTCATTGTTGCTTTGCATGGCTTAATCTTATTATAATTATTGAAGAACAGTTCTGATAAATCCCACTGTGAATAACATGATTTTTTGTTTTTATGAAATCACATAATCCTCCTGATTATATGATAAAGGATAGAGAATTAATTATTTCTTGTAGATTAAAGCCAATTTTATTTTCTCTTTGCATTGCATTATACTAGCATTTGTTATGTATTTTAGGGTAAAGGTACAGTTCTGTGCAAAAGCATTAGGCACCCTAATTTTTGTTTGTCACTGAGTTTATCTTCGTTTCTAATTTTAATTTTAAATAAAAAAAGTTAATGTTTCCTTTCTGTCTTTAAACATGACCTTTCCAACAAAAAACTAACGGTTACAGAAATATGTTAATGGGATTATATAATTTATTATATAATTCAGACAAATCATTAAAGCTGAATGCCTGGTTTTGACAGGGAAGTTGTGACAGTCCAAAGTTTCCAGAAAAACTGAGGCAGATTCTCCAAGATGCTCAGTAAAATGATCCTTATAATACTTCACTAAATGTACCTGAGATTCATTCATTCATTCATTGTCTATACCCGCTATATCCTATATTCCTAGGACTCCTAGGGTCACGGGGGTCTGCTGGAGCCTATCCCAGCGCACATAGGGCGAAAGGCAGGGTACCTGAGATTACTAATGCATTTTAGAATGCCAAATGTAGGCATGATAAACAAACTCTGTTTAGATTAGAGCTGTTTTCTGCTCTTTATAGAAGTTTTTATTTATATAGATAACATTTAATTACATTATTTTAGAAGGTATATGTGCACAGTACTGTAAAAGAGTACCTTTTAGTATGATCTGAGGACTGGATGCCTGACAATTATATTAGGGATATAACTGAATATGAATTCATAATTCTGAATGAACAAATGTGTTCTAAACATATACAAATACAAACATGAATAAGAGAAATATTATTAGTTCATCCCTCATCAGTAATTTGCTCTGTTTACTTATTGTGTTGCCTCTCTATATAACTCTATGTTTTTATTGTTCTTAAATTTAACTTTTTTTTTTAACTTTTGTGGAATTTAGCAATCCCAAAGACCTGAAACTAAAAATAAATAAATATCATTAGATGGCACATGTTGTCAACTATTAACAACAGTTTTATGAGTTAAACAATACATTTCATGATGTCATAAAAACATAGTCCCAAGTGATGTTGATAATCTGACTGTAGAAGGACAAAGGTTATGTTATTTAATTTGCAATTTGTTGTTGCATTTTATGGGAAGCAAAAGATTTCTTTCTTTTTTTCCCCGCAGCAGGTCTGGTTATGTTTTTAGTGTTTTTATTGTTTCTGAGGCAATAGATAACCTTTGCTTCCAGGTCAACTTCAGATACAGATACAGACATTTAGAGCACTAAAGAGATCCGGATACAGATCATAGCATTGTTTTACACCCCTAATGTGCATGTCTTTGTCTGGCTATTTAGATTTCTTCATATGATATGATATTGTTGTCCCTTATCTTGTGCAATCTATAATAACCAGTTTTAGATGTAGCGTGTATAAAAGTCAAACACCATCCAGTGTGTTTTTTAAATCCATTCCTGCTTTGTGAAAATGTAGAGCATGTTCACATATTTAATAAGTGATATATAGGTCTTTTTATATAGGTAAGTCTTTGGTTTTATTCGTCACCTGATCCACTTTATCTAAAAGATTTGTGATTCAGTCTTTTCGGTATGTTTATCTGTCCTCCAGTTTGAATCAAACTCAAATAACAACGTTTATGAACTGTACAATAAAACAGTCATTACACAATTACCCGTGCCACACAAGAGTACACGAGGCAAGTATCATAGGTTAATTATTTAGGCACGTTCATCCCTAACACCAATCTAGAGCGAAAACCATCTAAAAGACTAAAGCATTTAGATATAACCTTTGTGTTATGTTCACTCTTTGGACCCTTGGGTACTGTTTGGGTCCAGTTAACCTGGGACATGATTGGGGTTTCAAAAGCACTAAAAAGAAATAAAAAAATACCTGAAAGTCTTTTACACATATTGAATTTATCTCATTGCCAAATATATAGATAGAATTTGTGATTAATGTTTGCAATTACTGAGTCACATTTAACAATGAAACTTGTTTTTGTGATAAATTTATAATTTGTAGCACAAAACTTACTACAATAAAAACCTTAGGGCATAAATCTAGAAAAAAAAATTGCAATGGAAGAATGTTTCAATTCATGTTTATTATTTTGAGCTTATTTTTCAAATACAGGTGATTGTCAGGAGCTACTGGGACAGTTCCCAGTCAGACCACCAGAGGACGGGTGTTTCACCATGGCCTGTGTTTGTTTATGTGTTATTCCCATGTATGTTGTGCCACGCCCTCCCTATTGTTCATCTTTCCTGCCTTGTCACCTGCTTTCCATTTACCCTAATATTCTGCCCTATATATACCTGCCTTGTTGTACAAGTCATCGTTTTGTGTTCATGTGGTACGGCGCAATGCTGTTGTGTATTCAGGTCTCCATGTGGTAGTTATGTTTTCGTTACTCATGCTTCATTTATTTTGCAGAGTGTTAGTTTTGTTTTAACTTAATAAAGTAGTGCTTCAGTTTTATCCTGCATGTGGGTCTGATTCTCTGTAAAGCAGGTCATCCAGACTACTGTAGAGATCTGGGTTCAATCTCTGCTTTACTGTAGGTTGCGTCTCCTGAGCTTTACAGTGATAAACAATAGAAGCATGAGAAAACAAAAGATTATTGCAGAGAACACAGCTCTCAAAAATACAAAGCACATTTAGTAAGGGTCAAAAGCCATGTCGAATCATACAATAGCGTTTTTTCTTTTAATGACAGAGTTTTATTTGTCTGCTTCTGACAGATTTCCCATCCAGCTCTGTGTGAACTTGAACTGCAAGATGCTGTAGACTTAAGTCACTTAATGTTAAATGATGCATAATATGTGTATAAATGGCCGGGTTAATACGTGACAGCAACTTCAGTTTACTTCCAACACACTGAAGAGATAATTGTGTCTAAGGGTTAAGACTGATATAATCAGTAGATCATCATGACATACTGTACATTGATAGATTAAAACATAACTTTGCAGATTATGGAAGGAATTCCACCATACCTAGTGGAATACAACACTTTTTATCATTAGCATTTTTACATGAATTGCAGACAACACACTGTCTTTGCAGAATAGGGTAATGTCTAAAGTGCGAGCCATTTCACAAACCTGGTGATAGAAACTGTAGGCCAGCACCTAATGCACTTCTTGTTATCAGAATGCAGAGTTTCTTAACATTTTTTAGCCAGTGACCAAATTCCTATAGTTCCCAATTCTTCAATAACTCCTTTCCTGATAGTCAGTATAGAAACGAAAATAAATAAATAAATAAATAAATAAATAAATAAATGTTGAATTATGGCTTTCTAATTAAAAGATTCAAATTTAGATTAAAACATAAAGTTCAGTTGTTATTGTTTATGCATAAAAAGATCATGTTTAATTTTATACATGGAAAAGGGATTCTTTATATTTACACACTGTGAAGGAGAAGTTCTGATCTTCTGTGTACGTGACTAGAGTTTGTTTGTGACTAGAGATCTGATAGAGGAACAGAATGCACTGAAGATGAGGTGGTGAGACTCAAGACCTGAACCAGCTTGCCAGCATCAAGGATGCACCTTGCCTGGTCAGGCATTGTAATGTAGCTAATGATTGTCTATGAATATTTTTCTTGCTTTTGTCTCTGTGTTAGAAACATGTCTAAAAAAAACTCACAAAAGACAATGAATGCCCTTCCTCTTTCAAATTTTTTTGGAGAGCACTGGGTCCTGTTGTGCAACAGTTCAATAAATTGTAACCTTTTTACTCTTGCTCATGCCTACCAGTGTGCTAATTTCTCCAGACTTCCACCACAACATTTATCACTACTTCAAGGCATTGCTGTATGCAGTAGCTCACAACTGTAGGCACTCCACAGATCTAATGATAGACTACATTGCCAAAAGTTTTGGGACACCCCCCCCAAATCATTGAATTCAGGTGTTGTTTTTCAGGGGTTGGGCTTGGCCCCTTTGTTTCAGTGAAAGGAACTCTTAATACTTCAACATACCAAGACATTTTAGACAAATATCTTGCTCCCAGCTTTATGGGAACAGTTTGGGGATGACCCCTTCCTGACCTCAACACCTTTGGGATGAATTAGAGTGGAGGGTGTGAGCCAGGCATTCTTGTTTAACATCAGTGCCTGATCTCACAAATGTGCTTCTAGTGGAATGGTCAAACATTCTCATAAACACACTCCGAAACCTTGTGGAAAGCCTTCCCAGAGGAGCTGAAGCTGTGAGGGCAGGACAACTCCATATTAAATTCTTATGCGTGTAAAGGCAGATGTCCCAAATCCTTTGGCACAATATAGTGTTGATAGATAGATAGATAGATAGATAGATAGATAGATAGATAGATAGATAGATAGATAGATAGATAGATAGATAGATAGATAGATAGATAGATAGATAGATAGATAGATATGTGTGTGTGTGTGTGTGTGTGGTGTAACCTTAAATAATTACTGTAAAAATGACATCACTGGAACAACCAAGCTATGTGTATTGCACTCAGTGTTGAAATTATAGTTAGGCTATAATAGTATCTGGTCTGTGGTGCTGATGTATTTACTGACTGGAAATGAAGTGTTAGGGAAAGTATTTAGCCAATATTTCATTACACATAACTGCTAGATTTTCGTAAATCCGTAAAATCCCTTCCCCCCCTACCCTGAGGGCGTGGACAGTTTTGTTCCTAGGCTCCTGGCCACGTTTAACTTGTGATCTCTTCATGGTAAAGTAAACACTTTTCTACTACACCATTGAGGAGCCACAATGTTGGTTTTCAATGTTAAAAATTTTGCACATCAACAGTTGGTGCTATGAGAAATTTTTTCACATCTTGTCAACTTAACAGAGAAAAAAATCGTCACCAGTTTTGGTTACACTGGCAAGTACCCACGGTAACTGAAGGAAAACAAAGTATACAGTATAATGCTTGGGAAATGGTGTATAGTAGATTTTGCTATTGCACTCCAACTCCTTATATAAAAGTTGTCACATGGACAGTCATACTAGGTCTGATAATTTGTGCCAATTTTTTTGACCAGTTCATGCATTCTCAGGGTTTAAACAATTGTCTATGGCAAACAAGATCTAGCAACTTTTCTCCCCTGGTGGCATTTATTCCATGAAAATGTTGATTTCAGGGTGAGATGCAGTCTACATGTGTATGTGTGAAACTGTGGGCACAATCAGCAGGACTTGGATATTAATTTGGAATAATTAAGGTTTATATAGCAATGTTCTAAGCAGTGTATGACTAGGTCTATTTTATTTATTCTTTGCATTCAACAGTTCAATTCAATTCTGTTTGCACAAATACAACAGCCTGTGCTATGTGTTTTTTTTCCCCTCAGTGTTCTTGTTTTCAGTTCCTTTTTCAAAGGTATGTTTACAGTTTATTGCATTAACAGCTGGCTTGTAATTATGTGTTGAAATTGAATTTCCTCTTCCTCAGCAGATGCCCAGTTTTCTCCTGCTGGGAATAAATGGCAATTAGCGGCAACGTCAAAGCGCTGTTTGTTTTCCTGATAGCCATGCAGCTCTTCTTATCTATTGTCCATCACAGGAAGTTATAAGTGTACACACCCTTTAATCTGGCGTCTTTTGGTCTGAGTACGCCTGGTCTCAGCTGGGATTTTTTCCCCCCTAAATGGAGGATAACTAAAGAAAATAAATAATCTTAAAAAACAATCTGCAGTATCAACATGCAGCAACAAAAGATCTGATGTTTTTATTTGCACGAGGGACAAAAGCTTTATTGGGCAAAATATGATTCTGAAAAAAACTGTAAAATAACACAGTACCAGTGAGTAGACAGATGTTTTGATTCATACTCATTATTTGTTTGTTGAGACAGATGTTTCCTTCAAGTTTTCAGTGTGAGGAATATCAAATTTTTATTGTTGATAATCTGTTGCTTACTTCTCTTGGAATTTATATATCAAGATGCATCAACAAAATTAATTAGAAATCAAATTGACGTGGTTTAATTCATACACAAGCATTTTGATGAAGCATTACATCAGTGCACTGATAGCATTTTTTCATCTCACATTTAAAGGTAAGGCGTCTTTGAAAGCCTAGTGAAAACAAGAGTCCGAGGACCTGTCTCTTTGCCGAGTCAGTTTCTTTTGAAGATTTTTTCCAAGGGTAAGTTGTACCCTTAACCAGGTCAAATCAGTCATCAGCATAGAGAGGAGGCAGGAGGGTGGTTCTGTTTGGCATTCCTCATTAGGACATACTGTTCATAGAGGCTTCATTAAACACAGCTTAATCCACATGCTGATATGAATTGGACATTAGGTCTAATTAAACTCAAGCACACTTTTAGCTGTCTTCCAAACCCTGCCAAAAACCTACTCCATTTCTTACCATACATTCAACCGAAACACTACTTTTAGTCACTTTTATTGTGGATCAAGAGCAGATGTTTTTCAAAGGCTATTTTTCTCCCAGTCACTTAACAACCTCACAATAAGAGCTGCATGTGTTAGTGACATGAAGGGGTTTCTTAAGAGCTTGTTTTTCTAGCAAACAATTTTGCTTCTAGACACTTTATTAGTATTGTATATTAATACAATGTATACTAGCTAAGTATATACTGTTATCTACAGAAATACACTCAAACAAAATATCAGTGTAATATACAAATACATACTAAAGATATATTTAACCAAACTGTACTTTTGTATAAATGTATGTATAAATTCATCACTTAATATTCCATTGGAAAGCTTGTGTACATATGCCTAAGCAGTTTAAGTGCAGTTATTCACAGCAGCTGATAATAGAATAAAATAAAACCTATTACTAATATGAGCACAGCGCAAAAGTATTAACACATTCCATATGTTACCTGTTGGACTGCAGTGACCAAAGAAAAGAGAGAGGAGTGTACATTATAAAGGGAAAAGTAATCAGCTTATCTGTGATATCACATTAGAAACACTCTGAATGTTTTCTGGCTCCTGTTAAACATACTCCACGAATTTTTTGCTCGAGCTGCTCACAGGCTTGAACTTTTCTTGGTGATGGTACGCTACATGCATCTCATTCTCTTCCGAACAGCAACACGAGGTGAAGAACAACATCGCAGTGACGACATGAAAAAATCCTGCAGCCCAGCCGACGAACAGCGCATCGCCAAACTCCCAGCGAGGCACTGTATGAGGGACTGAGTGATCGTGGAACTTCACAACGGTCTCATGGGCGATATTCGAGACAGGATAGAGTACGAAGATGCCAGAAATCAGGATCATCAAACCTGCTGTGATCTTCATGCCACGCTTCACCTTCCTTCCCTGAGACCCCCCGCAACTTTTCACCAGGGTCAGACCTGGGACAGCGATCAGGAGTCCCAGGAGAGCTAGGGCATCTGACAGGCACATGCAGAAGCGTGCCAGTGTGAGGTTGCGTGACAGACCCAGCAGGGTTTCAAAGGGACGACATTCACTGCCTGCCACCTCCTGTACCACACAGGACTCCCACAGGCCCACTTCATAGCTCTCCATGACGAGCAGCTCAGTGGAGAGGCTCAGCCAGCTGGGCATGAGTGTAGCAGCAAGTGAGCAGAACCATGCCCCCACTCCTACGAGCATACCCAGCAGCTCCAAAACGCAGGCACATGGATTCGACATGGCTCTCCTTGGCCGTCACGTCTCGGTAGAACTTCTAGAAATCTTGTTTGATGAGAGAGAGAGAGAGAGTCGAGAAGAGCATCAACTATTGCTGACCACTCCAGCTACTTCACAGTCTGTCACTTTCCACTCAAAAATGCACACTTCATCTCAACTTGAGAAGTACAACACAAGCAGGAGGAGATGGAAGAGGAGGAGGAGGTGAGAAAGACAGAGAGTGGGCAAGAGAGGGCACACTGATTTTTAGCCCTGCCCTCTAAACTCTACTACCCCCACACAAACATACCCCCTATACACACATACAGAGAGAGAGAGAGAGAGAGAGAGAGAGAGAGAGAGAGAGGTACAGACCTCTGAGAGATACAGGCATGGGATAATGACAGGATGCAAATGCAGTAAAGTTTTGCTTTTGCTTTTTGCTTCTATTTATTTTCTCCGAAGAGAAAACAATCAGCTGATTCAATAAACCTCTCAAAATGTGCATCATCTAATCTATCTCTCCCTATGAGTTACATCATTTATTTAGTTTATTTAGGTATTTTAATATTTCAGTGATCTGCTGCTGTAACCAAAACAAACCATCACATAATAAAATTGCACATGCAGCTTGTGATCTTCACGTGGTCGAGGAGAGGCACATACAGGTGCAGAATTTTATTTTTTATTTTATTTACAGTGCTGAACAAACAACTGAAAACTGTGGTCCAAGAAAACAAAACTAATATTAGAATGCAGGAACATTTAAGAACTAGATCAATTCAGGTAATGGCAAGCACAGATAGTCAGACAGAAGCAAGACAACAAACCGGCCACACAAAGGGGCTAGAGCCAGAGTTTCTGTGTGAACACTGGGTGAGTAGTGGGAATACACCGTGGATGGAATGCCAACCTATGGCAGGGCCCACACCTAGGAACAATTTAGACTAGCCAGTCCTTCAGTGGGGAGCAAGGAACACGGTGAGTGAACAGAGAGGGGATGTCCTAAGCAAGAGGTCAGAGCGTCTACTTTAGTGAGGCAGTGTCGGAGAAAATTATATGCCTAGATTTAAAATAGCAATACTCTGCCTAAAAGTAGTGGTTATCTATCAAAATTATTTAGCTATTGATTAGTAGCTGGCTTTGATTAATGCAAATGTATAACCTATATAATAATCATGTATAACCTTACAATACTTATTCAGAACCTTTAATATTAGTGTGCTAGTGTAATAACCACACTGAGACTGGTGAGCAAGAAAGGGGATTTTTAGGGCCCAGAATAAACACCAAGGTGAAAATGACAAGGTTTTTTTAGGGCCCAGAATAGGCACCAAGATGAGAGAAGTCAGACAGCGTGGCCGGTAAGCTAAACATAGCATAGGCACCAAGATGGAGAAGACAGACAGTGCGGGCAGAAAGCTAGACATAACAGCATCGGAACATCAGCAATGAAGCGCAATGAATCATGATAGTGGTAAGGCTTACTTAGAATTACTTACAGAACAGAACAGAAGCGCATTTAAACTTAGAAATAGAAGCGTATCTGACTTAAATAAAGGTCAAAGATGACAGAGAAAAGGAGAAAAGGTCAGGGTACTAATTTGAAAATTATAAAAATTTATTGAAAAAAATTTGAAAAGGGGAGGATGACCTCAATTTCGGGGCGGTATCAGGACAGGTAAGATAATAATGGGACATGGTAAAAGTATGTAAATTAAGGAAGGAGAGATGAAAATAACCATACATTGAATATAATGGGAAATTGCTGGAAATATTTAAATTATTAAAAGGAGGCACCATGGGGCGCCTGAGGTATAAGTAGAGGGGAATTTTTTTGGGTTTTTTAGACCAGCTGCTCTCTTCAGAAATGCATGTGATTGACTGCATGGCTGAATAAAGAAACCTGCTTCTTCTCATCTGCTGACTGAGATCTCCTTTATTTTAAGTTTTTGATAGTTTATTGAGTTCATTGGGTAAGATTATGGAAAGCTAAGGGAAATAGACACAATCTAAAATTCCACCCAGTGATATGTCCACTCGGAGGGGACTCTGAGTTCCGACAGCAGGGTGAGAGGTGACATTTTCTGGGTAGGGGGCAGAGCACTGTCCTTCATAAGACTAGGAAGTGAAGCAACATCCCCTGTGGAACCAGGAGGCAGAGCAGTCTCCCACCACAGAGCCTAGAACTACTTGTCCTGTTTTGTCCAGCACTGCCAGAATTCTGCTGCAACCATGTTTGGTCTACAAGACTAAAGAGATGGTTGTTGACTTCAGAAGAGCACAGAGTGACCATTCTCCGCTGTTCATTGACGGATCCTCGGTGGAGATTGTCAAGAGCACTAAATTCCTTGGTGTTCATCTGGCAGAGAACTTCACCTGGTCACTCAACACCAGCTCCATCACCAAGAAAGCCCAGCAGCGCCTCTACTTCCTGAGGAGGCTAAGAAAAGCCCATCTCCCTCCCCCCATCGTGACTGTGTTCTACAGAGGGACCATCGAGAGCGTCCTGAGCAGCTGCATCACTGCCTGATTTGGGAATTGCACCGTCTCGGATCGCAAGACCCTTCTGCGGA
>NC_080720.1:14238351-14245851 GCF_019097595.1 Hemibagrus wyckioides
GACAGATTTCCCCCCTGCATCAGAGTCTTTCATGTGAGTCTCTGCTCTTACAGTTTCTGCTGTGTCTATGTGTTTGTGTGTGTGTGTGTGTTGTGTAAATATAAATAGAAGGAAGTGGATAGGAGTTTTTAGCAGAGACTATTAAAAATATTATATAGATATGAACTGAAAGGAACATCTCAGATAATTGGAATAATCTACTCTACTGTATTTGACATAATGCAGGTCTTATAAATATAAATAAATGAGCTTAAATAAATGAATGGGCTTATTTAGCAGACCATATTTGTGGTATAAATCCATAAACATGGCTGAATCAAAAAAAAAAAAATTCTAATAGATATCATTTAGCTTACACAGTCATACATCTGGATTTCTGTGCAGCTGCTTTGTGACTTTGTAGATAAACAGTAATTGTATATATTGAATAAACAGTTAACACTGTTGCCTTCTCACAGCTCCAGCATCCCTGCTGCAATCCTGACCTTGTGTTAAGTGGAGTCTCAAAATGTCTACACTGAACTAATCAGCCCCAGCATGGAACATGTCTCACTTACCCTCAACTGTGTCTCATTACCCTCAACTGTGTCTCATTACCCTCAACTGTGTCTCATTTCAATAATTAGCAGCACTATATAAGCTCCTTTTGTGCATCTTATTGTCCAGCTTTTCTTATGTTTGTATGTTGAGGTGTATTCTTCATGTTTTTCCTTCTCTCCTCTGTTCAGCTTCAAATTTCTTGGGGTTTTTTTGGTTATTTGTACAAATCCCTGACACACACCTTCTGCCTGTGTCTGTGTGGGATGGAGGGAATTTTATTATGTGTCACATTACACATCTGTAACATTAAGCCTCTTACTGCTATGGATACTGCTATGGATGTTCCTGTAGCCATTTATACTCATTTATATGCAGCATTTAATTACAAACTTCCATACCTCACCACAAGCTATATCAAATGTATGTAGACATTTCTACTAAATCATAATTTGAGCTCTGTAGTTCTTGTTTTGGGAAACCATATTATTATTTTAGCATGACAGTCTATCTGTCAAGCATTCTCCTCCGACATTACCAGTGTTTTGTGTTCGGTGTGACCTAAGCTTTTGTCACTGAATGGATGCAGATATATTCAGCCATGTTGCATAACCTCACGGAAAGCTTTCCCAGAATAATGGAGGCTGTTGCGACAGCAAAGTAAGGCCAAACTCCATATTAATGCACATAAGCAGCACATATGGATGTTATATTCAGGTAAACAAATCTTTACAATAAATTAACAATGTTGAAATGAGAAATAATACTGGGAACAGAGATGAGTAGAGGTTTGTAACAAAGATGTTATGAAGAAAATGGTAAACAGAATAGGGGGCTTTTTGTACATGCTGATAAGGGTTTTGCTGACACAACATCCTGTTTATCATATCATATCCTGTTAGCATATCGCTTATTACAGGGGTATTCAGTCTTATCTAGAAAGAGCTGCATACCTTCAATCTAACCAAGTAGAAGCCATATCTGATTTCACTTCTTTAATCGGTTCATCTAAGCCCCCGATCAGCTATGAAACATGTCTCCAGGTGGGTTGTAATGGAAACGTGCAACTACGTGAGCCCTTTCAGTAAAAGATGGAAGATAATATAATATTATAATTCTTCTTTAGCAGAGTAAAGACATTTTCCATAACAGGCCAATGTTGACTGCACCAACGTTATAGCATAATTGTACATTTATTATTACATAAAATAAATTAACAATGCAAATGGATGTTTTCACCTCTAAAGGACACGTATATCAGTCATAAGATTCAAAATTCATTGCATAAACATGTATGACTTTCTTCAGGATATTTTTTCACTTTATAGAAATACAGCATGGTCATCTTTTCATCACAAACTCAAATTAACAAAATAATTATAATAAAGGATAATAAACCTAACGAGTTTAACAAATATTAAAGCTTAAAGAGCACTGGACGGTAAAAATTTCAGATTTTATTTATTTGTTTAGTTTACATTTCACTGTCACTTCAAACTTCACTGTACTCTGCTAGACATGATATACGTAGTAGAAATAGTTCGCCCTCTGCAGGAGGTACACTGAGCAATCTGTGAGAGGCTACTCATGTTATTTATTGAGCTAGTGTGTGGTTTGGGACGCAGCCTCAAAGAGGTCAGAATTGAGTTTCACAAAAGCATAACAGAATAAACACCATGATTATTTTCCATACATGAGAGATATAGTTTGTGACTTTTTTTTTAATGTAGGTACCTTATTGGTACATTGCAAAAACTAAAGTCCTGTGATACAAGGGAAATAAGAATTATTTTAGAATTATATATAGAATTATATATATTGGTCAAATGTATTTTTAAATACATTAAATGTGTTATACTGAATGCTGTCAGACACAGTGTATAAGAATGATAAGTATATTCATGTAGTTATCTAATCATCCAACCAGTCTGGTCATTCTGATCTCTCTCATTAACACAGTGTTTTAGCCTGAAGATCCTCTGCTCCCAGGAGCAGCATTCTGTATAAACTCCAGAGACTGTGTGTGAAAATTCCAGTTTCTGAAATACTCAGCCTATTTTTCCACATCCTATTTGCCTATACTAACCAGTCTATTTGCCTATACTAACCAGCCTATTTGCCTATACTAACCAGCCTATTTTTCCACATCCTATTTGCCTATACTAACCAGTCTATTTGCCTATACTAACCAGTCTATTTGCCTATACTAACCAGCCTATTTGCCTATACTAACCAGCCTATTTGCCTATACTAACCAGCCTGTTTGCCTATACTAACCAGACTATTTTTCCACATCCTATTTGCCTATACTAACCAGTCTATTTGCCTATACTAACCAGTCTATTTGCTTATACTAACCAGCCTATTTGCTTATACTAACCAGCCTATTTGCCTATACTAACCAGCCTGTTTGCCTATACTTACCAGCCTATTTTTCCACATCCTATTTGCCTATACTAACCAGTCTATTTGCCTATACTAACCAGTCTATTTGCTTATACTAACCAGCCTATTTGCTTATACTAACCAGCCTATTTGCCTATACTAACCAGCCTATTTGCCTATACTAACCAGCCTGTTTGCCTATACTAACCAGTCTATTTTTCCATATCCTATTTGCCTATACTAACCAGTCTATTTGCCTATACTAACCAGTCTATTTGCTTATACTAACCAGCCTATTTGCTTATACTAACCAGCCTATTTGCCTATACTAACCAGCCTATTTGCCTATACTAACCAGCCTGTTTGCCTATACTAACCAGCCTATTTTTCCACATCCTATTTGCCTATACTAACCAGTCTATTTGCCTATACTAACCAGTCTATTTGCTTATACTAACCAGCCTATTTGCTTATACTAACCAGCCTATTTGCCTATACTAACCAGCCTGTTTGCCTATACTAACCAGTCTATTTTTCCATATCCTATTTGCCTATACTAACCAGTCTATTTGCCTATACTAACCAGTCTATTTGCTTATACTAACCAGCCTATTTGCTTATACTAACCAGCCTATTTGCCTATACTAACCAGCCTATTTGCCTATACTAACCAGCCTGTTTGCCTATACTAACCAGTCTATTTGCCTATACTAACCAGCCTATTTGCCTATACTAACCAGCCTGTTTGCCTATACTAACCAGTCTATTTTTCCATATCCTATTTGCCTATACTAACCAGTCTATTTGCTTATACTAACCAGTCTATTTGCTTATACTAACCAGCCTATTTGCTTATACTAACCAGCCTGTTTGCCTATACTAACCAGTCTATTTTTCCATATCCTATTTGCCTATACTAACCAGTCTATTTGCTTATACTAACCAGCCTATTTGCTTATACTAACCAGCCTATTTGCCTATACTAACCAGCCTATTTGCCTATACTAACCAGCCTGTTTGCCTATACTAACCAGTCTATTTTTCCATATCCTATTTGCCTATACTAACCAGTCTATTTGCCTATACTAACCAGTCTGTTTGCCTATACTAACCAGTCTGTTTGCCTATACTAACCAGTCTATTTGCCTATACTAACCAGCCTGTTTGCCTATACTAACCAGTCTATTTGCCTATACTAACCAGTCTATTTGCCTATACTAACCAGTCTTTTTGCCAATACTAACCAGACTGTTTGCCTATACTAACCTGTCTATTTGCCTATACTAACCAGTCTATTTGCCTATACTAACCAGTCTGTTTGCTTATACTAACCAGTCTGTTTGCCTATACTAACCAGTCTATTTGCCTATACTAACCAGCCTGTTTGCCTATACTAACCAGTCTATTTGCCTATACTAACCAGTCTATTTGCCTATACTAACCAGTCTATTTGCTTATACTAACCAGCCTGTTTGCCTATACTAACCAGTCTATTTGCCTATACTAACCAGTCTATTTGCCTATACTAACCAGTCTGTTTGCTTATACTAACCAGTCTATTTGCCTATACTAACCAGTCTGTTTGCTTATACTAACCAGTCTATTTGCCTATACTAACCAGTCTGTTTGCCTATACTAACCAGTCTATTTGCCTATACTAACCAGTCTGTTTGCCTATACTAACCAGTCTATTTGCTTATACTAACCAGTCTATTTGCTTATACTAACCAGTCTGTTTGCTTATACTAACCAGTCTATTTGCCTATACTAACCAGCCTATTTGCTTATACTAACCAGTCTGTTTGCTTATACTAACCAGCCTATTTGCCTATACTAACCAGTCTGTTTGCTTATACTAACCAGCCTATTTGCCTATACTAACCAGTCTATTTGCTTATACTAACCAGCCTGTTTGCCTATACTAACCAGCCTGTTTGCCTATACTAACCAGTCTGTTTGCTTATACTAACCAGTCTATTTGCCTATACTAACCAGTCTATTTGCTTATACTAACCAGTCTGTTTGCTTATACTAACCAGTCTATTTGCCTATACTAACCAGTCTGTTTGCCTATACTAACCAGTCTGTTTGCTTATACTAACCAGTCTATTTGCCTATACTAACCAGTCTGTTTGCCTATACTAACCAGTCTATTTGCCTATACTAACCAGTCTGTTTGCCTATACTAACCAGTCTATTTGCTTATACTAACCAGTCTATTTGCTTATACTAACCAGTCTGTTTGCTTATACTAACCAGTCTATTTGCCTATACTAACCAGCCTATTTGCTTATACTAACCAGCCTATTTGCGAGCCTATTTGCCTATACCAGGGGTAGGCAAGTTCGGTCCTAGAGAGCCGCAGTCCTGCAGATTTCAGCTCCAGCCCTTAAAAAAACTCACCTGCCTGTAGCCTTAGTAATCCAGAAGACCTTGATTAGCTTGTTCAGGTGTTTGATTAGGGTTGGAGCTGAACTCTGCAGGACTGTAGCTCTCTAGGACCGAACTTGCCTACCCCTGGCCTATACTAACCACCATGCCACAATCAGTCACAGAGATCACACTTTTCCGCATTCTGATGTTTGATGTGAACTTTAACAGAAGCATTTGACCTGTATCTACACGATTTATGCATTGTGTTGGTGCCACATGATGGCTGCATAAATGAGTAGGTTCCTGATAAAGTGGATGGTTAGTGTATAGCTATAGTACACAGCATTGTGTGCATCATGGCAGCATTATGCACAGTAAGGTCTTGTATTTGCCATCAAACCGTTACTCAATTCAATTCAATTCAGCATTTATCCCTAAACTAATTTAAAGTAAAAATGATGTATTCAAAGCTTTCATTCACTTTTAATGACATCATCCAAGGAAGACACAAGATGGCGCTGTGAGCACACAGAGAATTAAGCTCAATTAGAAACATTAGAAAAAATAGTTTAAGCTGGCCCTGCCTATTAAAGTCTGGGTAAACATCACAACAAAATGTTTTCCAAATTACGAAGAGGAAACTTCCATTACAGTAGGCCCCAAATTGTACAAGCTTATTTTAATATCGCTTTAAATGGTGTTTATGGGCGGTGTTTATGCAAATATGACGTAATACGCTTTTAGCAATTGTTGGTTAGTAAATTGCATATGCAAATTAGCTGTAATAGATGTAAAAAAAAAAGAAAAGAAAAAAAAGAAAAGAAAAGAAAGAAACGCTTGAGGGCGGTACTTATGTAAATACATATGCATGTAGTCTGCTGTGGGTGGGGTTTATGCAAATGCATTCTTCCCAATATGGAGTCTGTGGAATGAAATATGGAAGAAGAGGGCAAACATGGTGGACCGACGCCGAGAGTCATGAGAGCGCCGCGAAACTTTTTGAAAGGCGGATGCCGGACGGTCTGCGTCGAGTTTAACCTCGTTTGTTTTCCAAGTCGTGTTGTTTTTCAAGAGTCGACGTGAGTAAGTCGTTTGTAATGCATTAGGAAACTTGTTAAATTGTGAGTTTTTTTGGAGTAAAGGAGAGGGGGAGAGGCGCAGGCGATTCCCCCCGGTCCTGTACCGTCCCGTCCCGGCGGCGCTATGCCGTGGCTCAGCGGCTCCAAGCGGAGAGAGAGCTCGGAGCTGCCGCTGCCCGCCGGCTGGGAAGAAGCCCGGGATTACGATGGCCGAGTGTTTTACATCGACCACAACACCCGGCAAACTTCGTGGATCGACCCGAGAGACAGGTAATGCGTGATAACTCGAGGTTTCTCCGTATATTTATGCTCGAAGTTGGGAGCAGTTCCTTGCATCCATTAGAGGAATTGGAGGACTGGCGGAGGGTGAAATGATGAACAAGGAGCTAAAGTGCTAGCAAAAGCGCTAACAAGTTTCCCCCCTACTTTATTAAGCAACACATAATATATACAAGCAAAGTAGTATGTTTGATTATTTTAGTTGTTTGTTTGTACAGGACAACACACTGCATTTAACAGTATATTACATTACTTATCACCAAAAATGATCCAAGTAAACTTGCTGAATGTGTCAATTTTGTGTTGAATGAGAATGACCCTAGGGATGGATTGATTCAATGTGTTTTTCCCAGTTATATTGTCGATATCATACTGATATGATGCAGATCATGATACTGTGAAATATCAGAAAGTGTGATGGGGACCGGCTTCCTGTCCTGTGTTCAATACATGATCTGTGTTGTCAGTCATCAGAAAACACTAACATGGAAAATCTATTCAATTCACTTTGGTTTTATTTCTATAGCGCTTTTAACAATAGACACTGTCACAAAGCATCTTTACAGAAATCTACATCATTTCAGGGTAGAAATTAGAAATGGTTTAAGACAGGTAAAGTTAAACTCCTTGGAACAATATGAGGAGAAACCTTGAGAGAAAACAGACTCAAACACAAACCCATCCTCATCTGGGTGACACCGGATAGTGTGATTATAAACCATTTCCTTCTGTAACTGTGTGATATCTGGTCAATTATATAACCAGGAATTTCTGGTTTTACCATGAAGTCTGTTATGTTGAAACGATCGACTTTTTATAGATTTAAATCTGATCCAGTGCTGATCAT